>NW_026972491.1:0-130616 GCF_036711695.1 Zophobas morio | reverse complement strand
TATATTTCAACGTTTTTGATGGTTCTGAGCCACCAAACACACTTAAAGCATGCAGAATCGACTCAGAATAGAAAAAGGAGACGTTTAGGTCAATTTTATGCATTCTGGCGTTCGTAGATACAAGAAAACTGTTAAAATTCTTCAGAAACGTCACTTTTGAAGTGTTTTCTTGTACTTTTAAGCCAATCAGATACCCAACGGGCTTGGAAAGTGCAACGAAACCATCAAATTTTAGCTAGAAACTGTATTTTTGTCGATTTTTATTGAATTTGAACTATATTTCAACGTTTTTTTGATGGTTCCGAGCCACCAAACACACTTAAAGCATGCAGAATCGACTCAGAATAGGAAAAGGAGATGTTTAGGTCAATTTTATGCATTCTGGCGTTCGTAGATACAAGAAAACTGTTAAAATTCTTCAGAAACGTCACTTTTGAAGTGTTTTCTTGTACTTTTAAGCCAATCAGATACCCTACGGGCTCGGAAAGTGCAACGAAACCATCAAATTTTAGCTAGAAACTGTATTTTTGTCGATTTTTATTGAATTTGAACTATATTTCAACGTTTTTTGATGGTTCTGAGCCACCAAACACACTTAAAGCATGCAGAATCGACTCAGAATAGGAAAAGGAGACGTTTAGGTCAATTTTATGCATTCTGGCGTTCGTAGATACAAGAAAACTGTTAAAATTCTTCAGAAACGTCACTTTTGAAGTGTTTTCTTGTACTTTTAAGCCAATCAGATACCCTACGGGCTCGGAAAGTGCAACGAAACCATCAAATTTTAGCTAGAAACTGTATTTTTGTCGATTTTTATTGAATTTGAACTATATTTCAACGTTTTTTGATGGTTCTGAGCCACCAAACACACTTAAAGCATGCAGAATCGACTCAGAATAGGAAAAGGAGACGTTTAGGTCAATTTTATGCATTCTGGCGTTCGTAGATACAAGAAAACTGTTAAAATTCTTCAGAAACGTCACTTTTGAAGTGTTTTCTTGTACTTTTAAGCCAATCAGATACCCTACGGGCTCGGAAAGTGCAACGAAACCATCAAATTTTAGCTAGAAACTGTATTTTTGTCGATTTTTATTGAATTTGAACTATATTTCAACGTTTTTTGATGGTTCTGAGCCACCAAACACACTTAAAGCATGCAGAATCGACTCAGAATAGGAAAAGGAGAAGTTTAGGTCAATTTTATGCATTCTGGCGTTCGTAGATACAAGAAAACTGTTAAAATTCTTCAGAAACGTCACTTTTGAAGTGTTTTCTTGTACTTTTAAGCCAATCAGATACCCTACGGGCTCGGAAAGTGCAACGAAACCATCAAATTTTAGCTAGAAACTGTATTTTTGTCGATTTTTATTGAATTTGAACTATATTTCAACGTTTTTTGATGGTTCTGAGCCACCAAACACACTTAAAGCATGCAGAATCGACTCAGAATAGGAAAAGGAGACGTTTAGGTCAATTTTATGCATTCTGGCGTTCGTAGATACAAGAAAACTGTTAAAATTCTTCAGAAACGTCACTTTTGAAGTGTTTTCTTGTACTTTTAAGCCAATCAGATACCCTACGGGCTCGGAAAGTGCAACGAAACCATCAAATTTTAGCTAGAAACTATTTTTGTCGATTTTTATTGAATTTGAACTATATTTCAACGTTTTTTGATGGTTCTGAGCCACCAAACACACTTAAAGCATGCAGAATCGACTCAGAATAGGAAAAGGAGACGTTTAGGTCAATTTTATGCATTCTGGCGTTCGTAGATACAAGAAAACTGTTAAAATTCTTCAGAAACGTCACTTTTGAAGTGTTTTCTTGTACTTTTAAGCCAATCAGATACCCTACGGGCTCGGAAAGTGCAACGAAACCATCAAATTTTAGCTAGAAACTGTATTTTTGTCGATTTTTATTGAATTTGAACTATATTTCAACGTTTTTTGATGGTTCTGAGCCACCAAACACACTTAAAGCATGCAGAATCGACTCAGAATAGGAAAAGGAGACGTTTAGGTCAATTTTATGCATTCTGGCGTTCGTAGATACAAGAAAACTGTTAAAATTCTTCAGAAACGTCACTTTTGAAGTGTTTTCTTGTACTTTTAAGCCAATCAGATACCCTACGGGCTCGGAAAGTGCAACGAAACCATCAAATTTTAGCTAGAAACTGTATTTTTGTCGATTTTTATTGAATTTGAACTATATTTCAACGTTTTTTGATGGTTCTGAGCCACCAAACACACTTAAAGCATGCAGAATCGACTCAGAATAGAAAAAGGAGACGTTTAGGTCAATTTTATGCATTCTGGCGTTCGTAGATACAAGAAAACTGTTAAAATTCTTCAGAAACGTCACTTTTGAAGTGTTTTCTTGTACTTTTAAGCCAATCAGATACCCAACGGGCTTGGAAAGTGCAACGAAACCATCAAATTTTAGCTAGAAACTGTATTTTTGTCGATTTTTATTGAATTTGAACTATATTTCAACGTTTTTTGATGGTTCCGAGCCACCAAACACACTTAAAGCATGCAGAATCGACTCAGAATAGGAAAAGGAGATGTTTAGGTCAATTTTATGCATTCTGGCGTTCGTAGATACAAGAAAACTGTTAAAATTCTTCAGAAACGTCACTTTTGAAGTGTTTTCTTGTACTTTTAAGCCAATCAGATACCCTACGGGCTCGGAAAGTGCAACGAAACCATCAAATTTTAGCTAGAAACTGTATTTTTGTCGATTTTTATTGAATTTGAACTATATTTCAACGTTTTTTGATGGTTCTGAGCCACCAAACACACTTAAAGCATGCAGAATCGACTCAGAATAGGAAAAGGAGACGTTTAGGTCAATTTTATGCATTCTGGCGTTCGTAGATACAAGAAAACTGTTAAAATTCTTCAGAAACGTCACTTTTGAAGTGTTTTCTTGTACTTTTAAGCCAATCAGATACCCTACGGGCTCGGAAAGTGCAACGAAACCATCAAATTTTAGCTAGAAACTGTATTTTTGTCGATTTTTATTGAATTTGAACTATATTTCAACGTTTTTTGATGGTTCTGAGCCACCAAACACACTTAAAGCATGCAGAATCGACTCAGAATAGGAAAAGGAGACGTTTAGGTCAATTTTATGCATTCTGGCGTTCGTAGATACAAGAAAACTGTTAAAATTCTTCAGAAACGTCACTTTTGAAGTGTTTTCTTGTACTTTTAAGCCAATCAGATACCCTACGGGCTCGGAAAGTGCAACGAAACCATCAAATTTTAGCTAGAAACTGTATTTTTGTCGATTTTTATTGAATTTGAACTATATTTCAACGTTTTTTGATGGTTCTGAGCCACCAAACACACTTAAAGCATGCAGAATCGACTCAGAATAGGAAAAGGAGAAGTTTAGGTCAATTTTATGCATTCTGGCGTTCGTAGATACAAGAAAACTGTTAAAATTCTTCAGAAACGTCACTTTTGAAGTGTTTTCTTGTACTTTTAAGCCAATCAGATACCCTACGGGCTCGGAAAGTGCAACGAAACCATCAAATTTTAGCTAGAAACTGTATTTTTGTCGATTTTTATTGAATTTGAACTATATTTCAACGTTTTTTGATGGTTCTGAGCCACCAAACACACTTAAAGCATGCAGAATCGACTCAGAATAGGAAAAGGAGACGTTTAGGTCAATTTTATGCATTCTGGCGTTCGTAGATACAAGAAAACTGTTAAAATTCTTCAGAAACGTCACCTTTGAAGTGTTTTCTTGTACTTTTAAGCCAATCAGATACCCTACGGGCTTGGAAAGTGCAACGAAACCATCAAATTTTAGCTAGAAACTGTATTTTGTCGATTTTTATTGAATTTGAACTATATTTCAACGTTTTTTGATGGTTCCGAGCCACCAAACACACTTAAAGCATGCAGAATCGACTCAGAATAGGAAAAGGAGACGTTTAGGTCAATTTTATGCATTCTGGCGTTCGTAGATACAAGAAAACTGTTAAAATTCTTCAGAAACGTCACTTTTGAAGTGTTTTCTTGTACTTTTAAGCCAATCAGATACCCTACGGGCTCGGAAAGTGCAACGAAACCATCAAATTTTAGCTAGAAACTGTATTTTTGTCGATTTTTATTGAATTTGAACTATATTTCAACGTTTTTTGATGGTTCTGAGCCACCAAACACACTTAAAGCATGCAGAATCGACTCAGAATAGGAAAAGGAGACGTTTAGGTCAATTTTATGCATTCTGGCGTTCGTAGATACAAGAAAACTGTTAAAATTCTTCAGAAACGTCACTTTTGAAGTGTTTTCTTGTACTTTTAAGCCAATCAGATACCCTACGGGCTCGGAAAGTGCAACGAAACCATCAAATTTTAGCTAGAAACTATTTTTGTCGATTTTTATTGAATTTGAACTATATTTCAACGTTTTTTGATGGTTCTGAGCCACCAAACACACTTAAAGCATGCAGAATCGACTCAGAATAGGAAAAGGAGACGTTTAGGTCAATTTTATGCATTCTGGCGTTCGTAGATACAAGAAAACTGTTAAAATTCTTCAGAAACGTCACTTTTGAAGTGTTTTCTTGTACTTTTAAGCCAATCAGATACCCTACGGGCTCGGAAAGTGCAACGAAACCATCAAATTTTAGCTAGAAACTGTATTTTTGTCGATTTTTATTGAATTTGAACTATATTTCAACGTTTTTTAATGGTTCTGAGCCACCAAACACTCTTAAAGCATGCAGAATAGACTCAGAATAGGAAAAGGAGACGTTTAGGTCAATTTTATGCATTCTGGCGTTCGTAGATACAAGAAAACTGTTAAAATTCTTCAGAAACGTCACTTTTGAAGTGTTTTCTTGTACTTTTAAGCCAATCAGATACCCTACGGGCTCGGAAAGTGCAACGAAACCATCAAATTTTAGCTAGAAACTGTATTTTTGTCGATTTTTATTGAATTTGAACTATATTTCAACGTTTTTTGATGGTTCTGAGCCACCAAACACACTTAAAGCATGCAGAATCGACTCAGAATAGGAAAAGGAGACGTTTAGATCAATTTTATGCATTCTGGCGTTCGTAGATACAAGAAAACTGTTAAAATTCTTCAGAAACGTCACTTTTGAAGTGTTTTCTTGTACTTTTAAGCCAATCAGATACCCTACGGGCTCGGAAAGTGCAACGAAACCATCAAATTTTAGCTAGAAACTGTATTTTTGTCGATTTTTATTGAATTTGAACTATATTTCAACGTTTTTTGATGGTTCCGAGCCACCAAACACACTTAAAGCATGCAGAATCGACTCAGAATAGGAAAAGGAGACGTTTAGGTCAATTTTATGCATTCTGGCGTTCGTAGATACAAGAAAACTGTTAAAATTCTTCAGAAACGTCACTTTTGAAGTGTTTTCTTGTACTTTTAAGCCAATCAGATACCCTACGGGCTCGGAAAGTGCAACGAAACCATAAAATTTTAGCTAGAAACTGTATTTTTGTCGATTTTTATTGAATTTGAACTATATTTCAACGTTTTTTGATGGTTCTGAGCCACCAAACACACTTAAAGCATGCAGAATCGACTCAGAATAGGAAAAGGAGACGTTTAGGTCAATTTTATGCATTCTGGCGTTCGTAGATACAAGAAAACTGTTAAAATTCTTCAGAAACGTCACTTTTGAAGTGTTTTCTTGTACTTTTAAGCCAATCAGATACCCTACGGGCTCGGAAAGTGCAACGAAACCATCAAATTTTAGCTAGAAACTGTATTTTTGTCGATTTTTATTGAATTTGAACTATATTTCAACGTTTTTTGATGGTTCTGAGCCACCAAACACTCTTAAAGCATGCAGAATAGACTCAGAATAGGAAAAGGAGACGTTTAGGTCAATTTTATGCATTCTGGCGTTCGTAGATACAAGAAAACTGTTAAAATTCTTCAGAAACGTCACTTTTGAAGTGTTTTCTTGTACTTTTAAGCCAATCAGATACCCTACGGGCTCGGAAAGTGCAACGAAACCATCAAATTTTAGCTAGAAACTGTATTTTTGTCGATTTTTATTGAATTTGAACTATATTTCAACGTTTTTTGATGGTTCTGAGCCACCAAACACACTTAAAGCATGCAGAATCGACTCAGAATAGGAAAAGGAGACGTTTAGGTCAATTTTATGCATTCTGGCGTTCGTAGATACAAGAAAACTGTTAAAATTCTTCAGAAACGTCACTTTTGAAGTGTTTTCTTGTACTTTTAAGCCAATCAGATACCCTACGGGCTCGGAAAGTGCAACGAAACCATCAAATTTTAGCTAGAAACTGTATTTTTGTCGATTTTTATTGAATTTGAACTATATTTCAACGTTTTTTGATGGTTCTGAGCCACCAAACACACTTAAAGCATGCAGAATCGACTCAGAATAGGAAAAGGAGACGTTTAGGTCAATTTTATGCATTCTGGCGTTCGTAGATACAAGAAAACTGTTAAAATTCTTCAGAAACGTCACTTTTGAAGTGTTTTCTTGTACTTTTAAGCCAATCAGATACCCTACGGGCTTGGAAAGTGCAACGAAACCATCAAATTTTAGCTAGAAACTGTATTTTTGTCGATTTTTATTGAATTTGAACTATATTTCAACGTTTTTTGATGGTTCCGAGCCACCAAACACACTTAAAGCATGCAGAATCGACTCAGAATAGGAAAAGGAGACGTTTAGGTCAATTTTATGCATTCTGGCGTTCGTAGATACAAGAAAACTGTTAAAATTCTTCAGAAACGTCACTTTTGAAGTGTTTTCTTGTACTTTTAAGCCAATCAGATACCCTACGGGCTCGGAAAGTGCAACGAAACCATCAAATTTTAGCTAGAAACTGTATTTTTGTCGATTTTTATTGAATTTGAACTATATTTCAACGTTTTTTGATGGTTCTGAGCCACCAAACACACTTAAAGCATGCAGAATCGACTCAGAATAGGAAAAGGAGACGTTTAGGTCAATTTTATGCATTCTGGCGTTCGTAGATACAAGAAAACTGTTAAAATTCTTCAGAAACGTCACTTTTGAAGTGTTTTCTTGTACTTTTAAGCCAATCAGATACCCTACGGGCTCGGAAAGTGCAACGAAACCATCAAATTTTAGCTAGAAACTGTATTTTTGTCGATTTTTATTGAATTTGAACTATATTTCAACGTTTTTTGATGGTTCTGAGCCACCAAACACACTTAAAGCATGCAGAATCGACTCAGAATAGGAAAAGGAGACGTTTAGGTCAATTGTATGCATTCTGGCGTTCGTAGATACAAGAAAACTGTTAAAATTCTTCAGAAACGTCACTTTTGAAGTGTTTTCTTGTACTTTTAAGCCAATCAGATACCCTACGGGCTCGGAAAGTGCAACGAAACCATCAAATTTTAGCTAGAAACTGTATTTTTGTCGATTTTTATTGAATTTGGACTATATTTCAACGTTTTTTGATGGTTCTGAGCCACCAAACACACTTAAAGCATGCAGAATCGACTCAGAATAGGAAAAGGAGACGTTTAGGTCAATTTTATGCATTCTGGCGTTCGTAGATACAAGAAAACTGTTAAAATTCTTCAGAAACGTCACTTTTGAAGTGTTTTCTTGTACTTTTAAGCCAATCAGATACCCTACGGGCTCGGAAAGTGCAACGAAACCATCAAATTTTAGCTAGAAACTGTATTTTTGTCGATTTTTATTGAATTTGAACTATATTTCAACGTTTTTTGATGGTTCTGAGCCACCAAACACACTTAAAGCATGCAGAATCGACTCAGAATAGGAAAAGGAGACGTTTAGGTCAATTTTATGCATTCTGGCGTTCGTAGATACAAGAAAACTGTTAAAATTCTTCAGAAACGTCACTTTTGAAGTGTTTTCTTGTACTTTTAAGCCAATCAGATACCCTACGGGCTCGGAAAGTGCAACGAAACCATCAAATTTTAGCTAGAAACTGTATTTTTGTCGATTTTTATTGAATTTGAACTATATTTCAACGTTTTTTGATGGTTCTGAGCCACCAAACACACTTAAAGCATGCAGAATCGACTCAGAATAGGAAAAGGAGACGTTTAGGTCAATTTTATGCATTCTGGCGTTCGTAGATACAAGAAAACTGTTAAAATTCTTCAGAAACGTCACTTTTGAAGTGTTTTCTTGTACTTTTAAGCCAATCAGATACCCAACGGGCTCGGAAAGTGCAACGAAACCATCAAATTTTAGCTAGAAACTGTATTTTTGTCGATTTTTATTGAATTTGAACTATATTTCAACGTTTTTTGATGGTTCTGAGCCACCAAACACACTTAAAGCATGCAGAATCGACTCAGAATAGGAAAAGGAGACGTTTAGGTCAATTTTATGCATTCTGGCGTTCGTAGATACAAGAAAACTGTTAAAATTCTTCAGAAACGTCACTTTTGAAGTGTTTTCTTGTACTTTTAAGCCAATCAGATACCCTACGGGCTCGGAAAGTGCAACGAAACCATCAAATTTTAGCTAGAAACTGTATTTTTGTCGATTTTTATTGAATTTGAACTATATTTCAACGTTTTTTGATGGTTCTGAGCCACCAAACACACTTAAAGCATGCAGAATCGACTCAGAATAGGAAAAGGAGACGTTTAGGTCAATTTTATGCATTCTGGCGTTCGTAGATACAAGAAAACTGTTAAAATTCTTCAGAAACGTCACTTCTGAAGTGTTTTCTTGTACTTTTAAGCCAATCAGATACCCTACGGGCTCGGAAAGTGCAACGAAACCATCAAATTTTAGCTAGAAACTGTATTTTTGTCGATTTTTATTGAATTTGAACTATATTTCAACGTTTTTTGATGGTTCTGAGCCACCAAACACACTTAAAGCATGCAGAATCGACTCAGAATTGGAAAAGGAGACGTTTAGGTCAATTTTATGCATTCTGGCGTTCGTAGATACAAGAAAACTGTTAAAATTCTTCAGAAACATCACTTTTGAAGAGTTTTCTTGTACTTTTAAGCCAATCAGATACCCTACGGGCTCGGAAAGTGCAACGAAACCATCAAATTTTAGCTAGAAACTGTATTTTTGTCGATTTTTATTGAATTTGAACTATATTTCAACGTTTTTTGATGGTTCTGAGCCACCAAACACACTTAAAGCATGCAGAATCGACTCAGAATAGGAAAAGGAGACGTTTAGGTCAATTTAATGCATTCTGGCGTTCGTAGATACAAGAAAACTGTTAAAATTCTTCAGAAACGTCACTTTTGAAGTGTTTTCTTGTACTTTTAAGCCAATCAGATACCCTACGGGCTCGGAAAGTGCAACGAAACCATCAAATTTTAGCCAGAAACTGTATTTTTGTCGATTTTTATTGAATTTGAACTATATTTCAACGTTTTTTGATGGTTCTGAGCCACCAAACACACTTAAAGCATGCAGAATCGACTCAGAATAGGAAAAGGAGACGTTTAGGTCAATTTTATGCATTCTGGCGTTCGTAGATACAAGAAAACTGTTAAAATTCTTCAGAAACGTCACTTTTGAAGTGTTTTCTTGTACTTTTAAGCCAATCAGATACCCTACGGGCTCGGAAAGTGCAACGAAACCATCAAATTTTAGCTAGAAACTGTATTTTTGTCGATTTTTATTGAATTTGAACTATATTTCAACGTTTTTTGATGGTTCTGAGCCACCAAACACACTTAAAGCATGCAGAATCGACTCAGAATAGGAAAAGGAGACGTTTAGGTCAATTTTATGCATTCTGGCGTTCGTAGATACAAGAAAACTGTTAAAATTCTTCAGAAACGTCACTTTTGAAGTGTTTTCTTGTACTTTTAAGCCAATCAGATACCCTACGGGCTCGGAAAGTGCAACGAAACCATCAAATTTTAGCTAGAAACTGTATTTTTGTCGATTTTTATTGAATTTGAACTATATTTCAACGTTTTTTGATGGTTCTGAGCCACCAAACACACTTAAAGCATGCAGAATCGACTCAGAATAGGAAAAGGAAACGTTTAGGTCAATTTTATGCATTCTGGCGTTCGTAGATACAAGAAAACTGTTAAAATTCTTCAGAAACGTCACTTTTGAAGTGTTTTCTTGTACTTTTAAGCCAATCAGATACCCTACGGGCTCGGAAAGTGCAACGAAACCATCAAATTTTAGCTAGAAACTGTATTTTTGTCGATTTTTATTGAATTTGAACTATATTTCAACGTTTTTTGATGGTTCTGAGCCACCAAACACACTTAAAGCATGCAGAATCGACTCAGAATAGGAAAAGAAGACGTTTAGGTCAATTTTATGCATTCTGGCGTTCGTAGATACAAGAAAACTGTTAAAATTCTTCAGAAACGTCACTTTTGAAGTGTTTTCTTGTACTTTTAAGCCAATCAGATACCCTACGGGCTCGGAAAGTGCAACGAAACCATCAAATTTTAGCTAGAAACTGTATTTTTGTCGATTTTTATTGAATTTGAACTATATTTCAACGTTTATTGATGGTTCTGAGCCACCAAACACACTTAAAGCATGCAGAATCGACTCAGAATAGGAAAAGGAGACGTTTAGGTCAATTTTATGCATTCTGGCGTTCGTAGATACAAGAAAACTGTTAAAATTCTTCAGAAACGTCACTTTTGAAGTGTTTTCTTGTACTTTTAAGCCAATTAGATACCCTACGGGCTCGGAAAGTGCAACGAAACCATCAAATTTTAGCTAGAAACTGTATTTTTGTCGATTTTTATTGAATTTGAACTATATTTCAACGTTTTTTGATGGTTCTGAGCCACCAAACACACTTAAAGCATGCAGAATCGACTCAGAATAGGAAAAGGAGACGTTTAGGTCAATTTTATGCATTCTGGCGTTCGTAGATACAAGAAAACTGTTAAAATTCTTCAGAAACGTCACATTTGAAGTGTTTTCTTGTACTTTTAAGCCAATCAGATACCCTACGGGCTCGGAAAGTGCAACGAAACCATCAAATTTTAGCTAGAAACTGTATTTTTGTCGATTTTTATTGAATTTGAACTATATTTCAACGTTTTTTGATGGTTCTGAGCCACCAAACACACTTAAAGCATGCAGAATCGACTCAGAATAGGAAAAGGAGACGTTTAGGTCAATTTTGTGCATTCTGGCGTTCGTAGATACAAGAAAACTGTTAAAATTCTTCAGAAACGTCACTTTTGAAGTGTTTTGTTGTACTTTTAAGCCAATCAGATACCCTACGGGCTCGGAAAGTGCAACGAAACCATCAAATTTTAGCTAGAAACTGTATTTTTGTCGATTTTTATTGAATTTGAACTATATTTCAACGTTTTTTGATGGTTCTGAGCCACCAAACACACTTAAAGCATGCAGAATCGACTCAGAATAGGAAAAGGAGACGTTTAGGTCAATTTTATGCATTCTGGCGTTCGTAGATACAAGAAAACTGTTAAAATTCTTCAGAAACGTCACTTTTGAAGTGTTTTCTTGTACTTTTAAGCCAATCAGATACCCTACGGGCTCGGAAAGTGCAACGAAACCATCAAATTTTAGCTAGAAACTGTATTTTTGTCGATTTTTATTGAATTTGAACTATATTTCAACGTTTTTTGATGGTTCTGAGCCACCAAACACACTTAAAGCATGCAGAATCGACTCAGAATAGGAAAAGGAGACGTTTAGGTCAATTTTATGCATTCTGGCGTTCGTAGATACAAGAAAACTGTTAAAATTCTTCAGAAACGTCACTTTTGAAGTGTTTTCTTGTACTTTTAAGCCAATCAGATACCCTACGGGCTCGGAAAGTGCAACGAAACCATCAAATTTTAGCTAGAAACTGTATTTTTGTTGATTTTTATTGAATTTGAACTATATTTCAACGTTTTTTGATGGTTCTGAGCCACCAAACACACTTAAAGCATGCAGAATCGACTCAGAATAGGAAAAGGAGACGTTTAGGTCAATTTTATGCATTCTGGCGTTCGTAGATACAAGAAAACTGTTAAAATTCTTCAGAAACGTCACTTTTGAAGTGTTTTCTTGTACTTTTAAGACAATCAGATACCCTACGGGCTCGGAAAGTGCAACGAAACCATCAAATTTTAGCTAGAAACTGTATTTTTGTCGATTTTTATTGAATTTGAACTATATTTCAACGTTTTTTGATGGTTCTGAGCCACCAAACACACTTAAAGCATGCAGAATCGACTCAGAATAGGAAGAGGAGACGTTTAGGTCAATTTTATGCATTCTGGCGTTCGTAGATACAAGAAAACTGTTAAAATTCTTCAGAAACGTCACTTTTGAAGTGTTTTCTTGTACTTTTAAGCCAATCAGATACCCTACGGGCTCGGAAAGTGCAACGAAACCATCAAATTTTAGCTAGAAACTGTATTTTTGTCGATTTTTATTGAATTTGAACTATATTTCAACGTTTTTTGATGGTTCTGAGCCACCAAACACACTTAAAGCATGCAGAATCGACTCAGAATAGGAAAAATAGACGTTTAGGTCAATTTTATGCATTCTGGCGTTCGTAGATACAAGAAAACTGTTAAAATTCTTCAGAAACGTCACTTTTGAAGTGTTTTCTTGTACTTTTAAGCCAATCAGATACCCTACGGGCTCGGAAAGTGCAACGAAACCATCAAATTTTAGCTAGAAACTGTATTTTTGTCGATTTTTATTGAATTTGAACTATATTTCAACGTTTTTTGATGGTTCTGAGCCACCAAACACACTTAAAGCATGCAGAATCGACTCAGAATAGGAAAAGGAGACGTTTAGGTCAATTTTATGCATTCTGGCGTTCGTAGATACAAGAAAACTGTTAAAATTCTTCAGAAACGTCACTTTTGAAGTGTTTTCTTGTACTTTTAAGCCAATCAGATACCCTACGGGCTCGGAAAGTGCAACGAAACCATCAAATTTTAGCTAGAAACTGTATTTTTGTTGATTTTTATTGAATTTGAACTATATTTCAACGTTTTTTGATGGTTCTGAGCCACCAAACACACTTAAAGCATGCAGAATCGACTCAGAATAGGAAAAGGAGACGTTTAGGTCAATTTTATGCATTCTGGCGTTCGTAGATACAAGAAAACTGTTAAAATTCTTCAGAAACGTCACTTTTGAAGTGTTTTCTTGTACTTTTAAGACAATCAGATACCCTACGGGCTCGGAAAGTGCAACGAAACCATCAAATTTTAGCTAGAAACTGTATTTTTGTCGATTTTTATTGAATTTGAACTATATTTCAACGTTTTTTGATGGTTCTGAGCCACCAAACACACTTAAAGCATGCAAAATCGACTCAGAATAGGAAAAGGAGACGTTTAGGTCAATTTTATGCATTCTGGCGTTCGTAGATACAAGAAAACTGTTAAAATTCTTCAGAAACGTCACTTTTGAAGTGTTTTCTTGTACTTTTAAGCCAATCAGATACCCTACGGGCTCGGAAAGTGCAACGAAACCATCAAATTTTAGCTAGAAACTGTATTTTTGTCGATTTTTATTGAATTTGAACTATATTTCAACGTTTTTTGATGGTTCTGAGCCACCAAACACACTTAAAGCATGCAGAATCGACTCAGAATAGGAAAAGGAGACGTTTAGGTCAATTTTATGCATTCTGGCGTTCGTAGATACAAGAAAACTGTTAAAATTCTTCAGAAACGTCACTTTTGAAGTGTTTTCTTGTACTTTTAAGCCAATCAGATACCCTACGGGCTCGGAAAGTGCAACGAAACCATCAAATTTTAGCTAGAAACTGTATTTGTGTCGGTTTTTATTGAATTTGAACTATATTTCAACGTTTTTTGATGGTTCTGAGCCACCAAACACACTTAAAGCATGCAGAATCGACTCAGAATAGGAAAAGGAGACGTTTAGGCCAATTTTATGCATTCTGGCGTTCGTAGATACAAGAAAACTGTTAAAATTCTTCAGAAACGTCACTTTTGAAGTGTTTTCTTGTACTTTTAAGACAATCAGATACCCTACGGGCTCGGAAAGTGCAACGAAACCATCAAATTTTAGCTAGAAACTGTATTTTTGTCGATTTTTATTGAATTTGAACTATATTTCAACGTTTTTTGATGGTTCTGAGCCACCAAACACACTTAAAGCATGCAGAATCGACTCAGAATAGGAAAAGGAGACGTTTAGGTCAATTTTATGCATTCTGGCGTTCGTAGATACAAGAAAACTGTTAAAATTCTTCAGAAACGTCACTTTTGAAGTGTTTTCTTGTACTTTTAAGCCAATCAGATACCCTACGGGCTCGGAAAGTGCAACGAAACCATCAAATTTTAGCTAGAAACTGTATTTTTGTTGATTTTTATTGAATTTGAACTATATTTCAACGTTTTTTGATGGTTCTGAGCCACCAAACACACTTAAAGCATGCAGAATCGACTCAGAATAGGAAAAGGAGACGTTTAGGTCAATTTTATGCATTCTGGCGTTCGTAGATACAAGAAAACTGTTAAAATTCTTCAGAAACGTCACTTTTGAAGTGTTTTCTTGTACTTTTAAGACAATCAGATACCCTACGGGCTCGGAAAGTGCAACGAAACCATCAAATTTTAGCTAGAAACTGTATTTTTGTCGATTTTTATTGAATTTGAACTATATTTCAACGTTTTTTGATTGTTCTGAGCCACCAAACACACTTAAAGCATGCAGAATCGACTCAGAATAGGAAAAGGAGACGTTTAGGTCAATTTTATGCATTCTGGCGTTCGTAGATACAAGAAAACTGTTAAAATTCTTCAGAAACGTCACTTTTGAAGTGTTTTCTTGTACTTTTAAGCCAATCAGATACCCTACGGGCTCGGAAAGTGCAACGAAACCATCAAATTTTAGCTAGAAACTGTATTTTTGTCGATTTTTATTGAATTTGAACTATATTTCAACGTTTTTTGATGGTTCTGAGCCACCAAACACACTTAAAGCATGCAGAATCGACTCAGAATAGGAAAAGGAGACGTTTAGGTCAATTTTATGCATTCTGGCGTTCGTAGATACAAGAAAACTGTTAAAATTCTTCAGAAACGTCACTTTTGAAGTGTTTTCTTGTACTTTTAAGCCAATCAGATACCCTACGGGCTCGGAAAGTGCAACGAAACCATCAAATTTTAGCTAGAAACTGTATTTGTGTCGGTTTTTATTGAATTTGAACTATATTTCAACGTTTTTTGATGGTTCTGAGCCACCAAACACACTTAAAGCATGCAGAATCGACTCAGAATAGGAAAAGGAGACGTTTAGGCCAATTTTATGCATTCTGGCGTTCGTAGATACAAGAAAACTGTTAAAATTCTTCAGAAACGTCACTTTTGAAGTGTTTTCTTGTACTTTTAAGCCAATCAGATACCCTACGGGCTCGGAAAGTGCAACGAAACCATCAAATTTTAGTTAGAAACTGTATTTTTGTCGATTTTTATTGAATTTGAACTATATTTCAACGTTTTTTGATGGTTCTGAGCCACCAAACACACTTAAAGCATGCAGAATCGACTCAGAATAGGAAAAGGAGACGTTTAGGTCAATTTTATGCATTCTGGCGTTCGTAGATACAAGAAAACTGTTAAAATTCTTCAGAAACGTCACTTTTGAAGTGTTTTCTTGTACTTTTAAGCCAATCAGATACCCTATGGGCTCGGAAAGTGCAACGAAACCATCAAATTTTAGCTAGAAACTGTATTTTTGTCGATTTTTATTGAATTTGAACTATATTTCAACGTTTTTTGATGGTTCTGAGCCACCAAACACACTTAAAGCATGCAGAATCGACTCAGAATAGGAAAAGGAGACGTTTAGGTCAATTTTATGCATTCTGGCGTTCGTAGATACAAGAAAACTGTTAAAATTCTTCAGAAACGTCACTTTTGAAGTGTTTTCTTGTACTTTTAAGCCAATCAGATACCCTACGGGCTCGGAAAGTGCAACGAAACCATCAAATTTTAGCTAGAAACTGTATTTTTGTCGATTTTTATTGAATTTGAACTATATTTCAACGTTTTTTGATGGTTCTGAGCCACCAAACACACTTAAAGCATGCAGAATCGACTCAGAATAGGAAAAGGAGACGTTTAGGTCAATTTTATGCATTCTGGCGTTCGTAGATACAAGAAAACTGTTAAAATTCTTCAGAAACGTCACTTTTGAAGTGTTTTCTTGTACTTTTAAGCCAATCAGATACCCTACGGGCTCGGAAAGTGCAACGAAACCATTAAATTTTAGCTAGAAACTGTATTTTTGTCGATTTTTATTGAATTTGAACTATATTTCAACGTTTTTTGATGGTTCTGAGCCACCAAACACACTTAAAGCATGCAGAATCGACTCAGAATAGGAAAAGGAGACGTTTAGGTCAATTTTATGCATTCTGGCGTTCGTAGATACAAGAAAACTGTTAAAATTCTTCAGAAACGTCACTTTTGAAGTGTTTTCTTGTACTTTTAAGCCAATCAGATACCCTACGGGCTCGGAAAGTGCAACGAAACCATCAAATTTTAGCTAGAAACTGTATTTTTGTCGATTTTTATCGAATTTGAACTATATTTCAACGTTTTTTGATGGTTCTGAGCCACCAAACACACTTAAAGCATGCAGAATCGACTCAGAATAGGAAAAGGAGACGTTTAGGTCAATTTTATGCATTCTGGCGTTCGTAGATACAAGAAAACTGTTAAAATTCTTCAGAAACGTCACTTTTGAAGTGTTTTCTTGTACTTTTAAGCCAATCAGATACCCAACGGGCTCGGAAAGTGCAACGAAACCATCAAATTTTAGCTAGAAACTGTATTTTTGTCGATTTTTATTGAATTTGAACTATATTTCAACGTTTTTTGATGGTTCTGAGCCACCAAACACACTTAAAGCATGCAGAATCGACTCAGAATAGGAAAAGGAGACGTTTAGGTCAATTTTATGCATTCTGGCGTTCGTAGATACAAGAAAACTGTTAAAATTCTTCAGAAACGTCACTTTTGAAGTGTTTTCTTGTTCTTTTAAGCCAATCAGATACCCTACGGGCTCGGAAAGTGCAACGAAACCATCAAATTTTAGCGAGAAACTGTATTTTTGTCGATTTTTATTGAATTTGAACTATATTTCAACGTTTTTTGATGGTTCTGAGCCACCAAACACACTTAAAGCATGCAGAATCGACTCAGAATAGGAAAAGGAGACGTTTAGGTCAATTTTATGCATTCTGGCGTTCGTAGATACAAGAAAACTGTTAAAATTCTTCAGAAACGTCACTTTTGAAGTGTTTTCTTGTACTTTTAAGCCAATCAGATACCCTACGGGCTCGGAAAGTGCAACGAAACCATCAAATTTTAGCTAGAAACTGTATTTTTGTCGATTTTTATTGAATTTGAACTATATTTCAACGTTTTTTGATGGTTCTGAGCCACCAAACACACTTAAAGCATGCAGAATCGACTCAGAATAGGAAAAGGAGACGTTTAGGTCAATTTTATGCATTCTGGCGTTCGTAGATACAAGAAAACTGTTAAAATTCTTCAGAAACGTCACTTTTGAAGTGTTTTCTTGTACTTTTAAGCCAATCAGATACCCTACGGGCTCGGAAAGTGCAACGAAACCATCAAATTTTAGCTAGAAACTGTATTTTTGTCGATTTTTATTGAATTTGAACTATATTTCAACGTTTTTTGATGGTTCTGAGCCACCAAACACACTTAAAGCATGCAGAATCGACTCAGAATAGGAAAAGGAGACCTTTAGGTCAATTTTATGCATTCTGGCGTTCGTAGATACAAGAAAACTGTTAAAATTCTTCAGAAACGTCACTTTTGAAGTGTTTTCTTGTGCTTTTAAGCCAATCAGATACCCTACGGGCTCGGAAAGTGCAACGAAACCATCAAATTTTAGCTAGAAACTGTATTTTTGCCGATTTTTATTGAATTTGAACTATATTTCAACATTTTTTGATCGTTCTGAGCCACCAAACACACTTAAAGCATGCAGAATCGACTCAGAATAGGAAAAGGAGACGTTTAGGTCAATTTTATGCATTCTGGCGTTCGTAGATACAAGAAAACTGTTAAAATTCTTCAGAAACGTCACTTTTGAAGTGTTTTCTTGTACTTTTAAGCCAATCAGATACCCTACGGGCTCGGAAAGTGCAACGAAACCATCAAATTTTAGCTAGAAACTGTATTTTTGTCGATTTTTATTGAATTTGAACTATATTTCAACGTTTTTTGATGGTTCTGAGCCACCAAACACACTTAAAGCATGCAGAATCGACTCAGAATAGGAAAAGGAGAGGTTTAGGTCAATTTTATGCATTCTGGCGTTCGTAGATACAAGAAAACTGTTAAAATTCTTCAGAAACGTCACTTTTGAAGTGTTTTCTTGTACTTTTAAGCCAATCAGATACCCTACGGGCTCGGAAAGTGCAACGAAACCATCAAATTTTAGCTAGAAACTGTATTTTTGTCGATTTTTATTGAATTTGAACTATATTTCAACGTTTTTTGATGGTTCTGAGCCACCAAACACACTTAAAGCATGCAGAATCGACTCAGAATAGGAAAAGGAGACGTTTAGGTCAATTTTATGCATTCTGGCGTTCGTAGATACAAGAAAACTGTTAAAATTCTTCAGAAACGTCACTTTTGAAGTGTTTTCTTGTACTTTTAAGCCAATCAGATACCCTACGGGCTCGGAAAGTGCAACGAAACCATCAAATGTTAGCTAGAAACTGTATTTTTGTCGATTTTTATTGAATTTGAACTATATTTCAATGTTTTTTGATGGTTCTGAGCCACCAAACACACTTAAAGCATGCAGAATCGACTCAGAATAGGAAAAGGAGACGTTTAGGTCAATTTTATGCATTCTGGCGTTCGTAGATACAAGAAAACTGTTAAAATTCTTCAGAAACGTCACTTTTGAAGTGTTTTCTTGTACTTTTAAGCCAATCAGATACCCTACGGGCTCGGAAAGTGCAACGAAACCATCAAATTTTAGCTAGAAACTGTATTTTGTCGATTTTTATTGAATTTGAACTATATTTCAACGTTTTTTGATGGTTCTGAGCCACCAAACACACTTAAAGCATGCAGAATCGACTCAGAATAGGAAAAGGAGACGTTTAGGTCAATTTTATGCATTCTGGCGTTCGTAGATACAAGAAAACTGTTAAAATTCTTCAGAAACGTCACTTTTGAAGTGTTTTCTTGTACTTTTAAGCCAATCAGATACCCGACGGGCTCGGAAAGTGCAACGAAACCATCAAATTTTAGCTAGAAACTGTATTTTTGTCGATTTTTATTGAATTTGAACTATATTTCAACGTTTTTTGATGGTTCTGAGCCACCAAACACACTTAAAGCATGCAGAATCGACTCAGAATAGGAAAAGGAGACGTTTAGGTCAATTTTATGCATTCTGGCGTTCGTAGATACAAGAAAACTGTTAAAATTCTTCAGAAACGTCACTTTTGAAGTGTTTTCTTGTACTTTTAAGCCAATCAGATACTCTACGGGCTCGGAAAGTGCAACGAAACCATCAAATTTTAGCTAGAAACTGTATTTGTGTCGGTTTTTATTGAATTTGAACTATATTTCAACGTTTTTTGATGGTTCTGAGCCACCAAACACACTTAAAGCATGCAGAATCGACTCAGAATAGGAAAAGGAGACGTTTAGGCCAATTTTATGCATTCTGGCGTTCGTAGATACAAGAAAACTGTTAAAATTCTTCAGAAACGTCACTTTTGAAGTGTTTTCTTGTACTTTTAAGCCAATCAGATACCCTACGGGCTCGGAAAGTGCAACGAAACCATCAAATTTTAGCTAGAAACTGTATTTTTGTCGATTTTTATTGAATTTGAACTATATTTCAACGTTTTTTGATGGTTCTGAGCCACCAAACACACTTAAAGCATGCAGAATCGACTCAGAATAGGAAAAGGAGACGTTTAGGTCAATTTTATGCATTCTGGCGTTCGTAGATACAAGAAAACTGTTAAAATTCTTCAGAAACGTCACTTTTGAAGTGTTTTCTTGTACTTTTAAGCCAATCAGATACCCTACGGGCTCGGAAAGTGCAACGAAACCATCAAATTTTAGCTAGAAACTGTATTTTTGTCGATTTTTATTGAATTTGAACTATATTTCAACGTTTTTTGATGGTTCTGAGCCACCAAACACACTTAAAGCATGCAGAATCGACTCAGAATAGGAAAAGGAGACGTTTAGGTCAATTTTATGCATTCTGGCGTTCGTAGATACAAGAAAACTGTTAAAATTCTTCAGAAACGTCACTTTTGAAGTGTTTTCTTGTACTTTTAAGCCAATCAGATACCCAACGGGCTCGGAAAGTGCAACGAAACCATCAAATTTTAGCTAGAAACTGTATTTTTGTCGATTTTTATTGAATTTGAACTATATTTCAACGTTTTTTGATGGTTCTGAGCCACCAAACACACTTAAAGCATGCAGAATCGACTCAGAATAGGAAAAGGAGACGTTTAGGTCAATTTTATGCATTCTGGCGTTCGTAGATACAAGAAAACTGTTAAAATTCTTCAGGAACGTCACTTTTGAAGTGTTTTCTTGTACTTTTAAGCCAATCAGATACCCAACGGGCTCGGAAAGTGCAACGAAACCATCAAATTTTAGCTAGAAACTGTATTTTTGTCGATTTTTATTGAATTTGAACTATATTTCAACGTTTTTTGATGGTTCTGAGCCACCAAACACACTTAAAGCATGCAGAATCGACTCAGAATAGGAAAAGGAGACGTTTAGGTCAATTTTATGCATTCTGGCGTTCGTAGATACAAGAAAACTGTTAAAATTCTTCAGAAACGTCACTTTTGAAGTGTTTTCTTGTACTTTTAAGCCAATCAGATACCCTACGGGCTCGGAAAGTGCAACGAAACCATCAAATTTTAGCTAGAAACTGTATTTTTGTCGATTTTTATTGAATTTGAACTATATTTCAACGTTTTTTGATGGTTCTGAGCCACCAAACACACTTAAAGCATGCCGAATCGACTCAGAATAGGAAAAGGAGACGTTTAGGTCAATTTTATGCATTCTGGCGTTCGTAGATACAAGAAAACTGTTAAAATTCTTCAGAAACGTCACTTTTGAAGTGTTTTCTTGTACTTTTAAGCCAATCAGATACCCTACGGGCTCGGAAAGCGCAACGAAACCATCAAATTTTAGCTAGAAACTGTATTTTTGTCGATTTTTATTGAATTTGAACTATATTTCAACGTTTTTTGATGGTTCTGAGCCACCAAACACACTTAAAGCATGCAGAATCGACTCAGAATAGGAAAAGGAGACGTTTAGGTCAATTTTATGCATTCTGGCGTTCGTAGATACAAGAAAACTGTTAAAATTCTTCAGAAACGTCACTTTTGAAGTGTTTTCTTGTACTTTTAAGCCAATCAGATACCCTACGGGCTCGGAAAGTGCAACGAAACCATCAAATTTTAGCTAGAAACTGTATTTTTGTCGATTTTTATTGAATTTGAACTATATTTCAACGTTTTTTGATGGTTCTGAGCCACCAAACACACTTAAAGCATGCAGAATCGACTCAGAATAGGAAAAGGAGACGTTTAGGTCAATTTTATGCATTCTGGCGTTCGTAGATACAAGAAAACTGTTAAAATTCTTCAGAAACGTCACTTTTGAAGTGTTTTCTTGTACTTTTAAGCCAATCAGATATCCTACGGGCTCGGAAAGTGCAACGAAACCATCAAATTTTAGCTAGAAACTGTATTTTTGTCGATTTTTATTGAATTTGAACTATATTTCAACGTTTTTTGATGGTTCTGAGCCACCAAACACACTTAAAGCATGCAGAATCGACTCAGAATAGGAAAAGGAGACGTTTAGGTCAATTTTAAGCATTCTGGCGTTCGTAGATACAAGAAAACTGTTAAAATTCTTCAGAAACGTCACTTTTGAAGTGTTTTCTTGTACTTTTAAGCCAATCAGATACCCTACGGGCTCGGAAAGTGCAACGAAACCATCAAATTTTAGCTAGAAACTGTATTTTTGTCGATTTTTATTGAATTTGAACTATATTTCAACGTTTTTTGATGGTTCTGAGCCACCAAACACACTTAAAGCATGCAGAATCGACTCAGAATAGGAAAAGGAGACGTTTAGGTCAATTTTATGCATTCTGGCGTTCGTAGATACAAGAAAACTGTTAAA
Organism: Zophobas morio; assembly: GCF_036711695.1. NCBI lineage: Eukaryota > Metazoa > Arthropoda > Insecta > Coleoptera > Tenebrionidae > Zophobas > Zophobas morio. The sequence goes on along the minus strand of NW_026972491.1, from coordinate 108,405 downwards.
ATTCTTCAGAAACGTCACTTTTGAAGTGTTTTCTTGTACTTTTAAGCCAATCAGATACCCAACGGGCTCGGAAAGTGCAACGAAACCATCAAATTTTAGCTAGAAACTGTATTTTTGTCGATTTTTATTGAATTTGAACTATATTTCAAAGTTTTTTGATGGTTCTGAGCCACCAAACACACTTAAAGCATGCAGAATCGACTCAGAATAGGAAAAGGAGACGTTTAGGTCAATTTTATGCATTCTGGCGTTCGTAGATACAAGAAAACTGTTAAAATTCTTCAGAAACGTCACTTTTGAAGTGTTTTCTTGTACTTTTAAGCCAATCAGATACCCTACGGGCTCGGAAAGTGCAACGAAACCATCAAATTGTAGCTAGAAACTGTATTTTTGTCGATTTTTATTGAATTTGAACTATATTTCAACGTTTTTTGATGGTTCTGAGCCACCAAACACACTTAAAGCATGCAGAATCGACTCAGAATAGGAAAAGGAGAAGTTTAGGTCAATTTTATGCATTCTGGCGTTCGTAGATACAAGAAAACTGTTAAAATTCTTCAGAAACGTCACTTTTGAAGTGTTTTCTTGTACTTTTAAGCCAATCAGATACCCTACGGGCTCGGAAAGTGCAACGAAACCATCAAATTTTAGCTAGAAACTGTATTTTTGTCGATTTTTATTGAATTTGAACTATATTTCAACGTTTTTTGATGGTTCTGAGCCACCAAACACACTTAAAGCATGCAGAATCGACTCAGAATAGGAAAAGGAGACGTTTAGGTCAAATTTATGCATTCTGGCGTTCGTAGATACAAGAAAACTGTTAAAATTCTTCAGAAACGTCACTTTTGAAGTGTTTTCTTGTACTTTTAAGCCAATCAGATACCCTACGGGCTCGGAAAGTGCAACGAAACCATCAAATTTTAGCTAGAAACTGTATTTTTGTCGATTTTTATTGAATTTGAACTATATTTCAACGTTTTTTGATGGTTCTGAGCCACCAAACACACTTAAAGCATGCAGAATCGACTCAGAATAGGAAAAGGAGACGTTTAGGTCAATTTTATGCATTCTGGCGTTCGTAGATACAAGAAAACTGTTAAAATTCTTCAGAAACGTCACTTTTGAAGTGTTTTCTTGTACTTTTAAGCCAATCAGATACCCTACGGGCTCGGAAAGTGCAACGAAACCATCAAATTTTAGCTAGAAACTGTATTTTTGTCGATTTTTATTGAATTTGAACTATATTTCAACGTTTTTTGATGGTTCTGAGCCACCAAACACACTTAAAGCATGCAGAATCGACTCAGAATAGGAAAAGGAGACGTTTAGGTCAATTTTATGCATTCTGGCGTTCGTAGATACAAGAAAACTGTTAAAATTCTTCAGAAACGTCACTTTTGAAGTGTTTTCTTGTACTTTTAAGCCAATCAGATACCCTACGGGCTCGGAAAGTGCAACGAAACCATCAAATTTTAGCTAGAAACTGTATTTTTGTCGATTTTTATTGAATTTGAACTATATTTCAACGTTTTTTGATGGTTCTGAGCCACCAAACACACTTAAAGCATGCAGAATCGACTCAGAATAGGAAAAGGAGACGTTTAGGTCAATTTTATGCATTCTGGCGTTCGTAGATACAAGAAAACTGTTAAAATTCTTCAGAAACGTCACTTTTGAAGTGTTTTCTTGTACTTTTAAGCCAATCAGATACCCTACGGGCTCGGAAAGTGCAACGAAACCATCAAATTTTAGCTAGAAACTGTATTTTTGTCGATTTTTATTGAATTTGAACTATATTTCAACGTTTTTTGATGGTTCTGAGCCACCAAACACACTTAAAGCATGCAGAATCGACTCAGAATAGGAAAAGGAGACGTTTAGGTCAATTTTATGCATTCTGGCGTTCGTAGATACAAGAAAACTGTTAAAATTCTTCAGAAACGTCACTTTTGAAGTGTTTTCTTGTACTTTTAAGCCAATCAGATACCCTATGGGCTCGGAAAGTGCAACGAAACCATCAAATTTTAGCTAGAAACTGTATTTTTGTCGATTTTAATTGAATTTGAACTATATTTCAACGTTTTTTGATGGTTCTGAGCCACCAAACACACTTAAAGCATGCAGAATCGACTCAGAATAGGAAAAGGAGACGTTTAGGTCAATTTTATGCATTCTGGCGTTCGTAGATACAAGAAAACTGTTAAAATTCTTCAGAAACGTCACTTTTGAAGTGTTTTCTTGTACTTTTAAGCCAATCAGATACCCTACGGGCTCGGAAAGTGCAACGAAACCATCAAATTTTAGCTAGAAACTGTATTTTTGTCGATTTTTATTGAATTTGAACTATATTTCAACGTTTTTTGATGGTTCTGAGCCACCAAACACACTTAAAGCATGCAGAATCGACTCAGAATAGAAAAAGGAGACGTTTAGGTCAATTTTATGCATTCTGGCGTTCGTAGATACAAGAAAACTGTTAAAATTCTTCAGAAACGTCACTTTTGAAGTGTTTTCTTGTACTTTTAAGCCAATCAGATACCCTACGGGCTCGGAAAGTGCAACGAAACCATCAAATTTTAGCTAGAAACTGTATTTTTGTCGATTTTTATTGAATTTGAACTATATTTCAACGTTTTTTGATGGTTCTGAGCCACCAAACACACTTAAAGCATGCAGAATCGACTCAGAATAGGAAAAGGAGACGTTTAGGTCAATTTTATGCATTCTGGCGTTCGTAGATACAAGAAAACTGTTAAAATTCTTCAGAAACGTCACTTTTGAAGTGTTTTCTTGTACTTTTAAGCCAATCAGATACCCTACGGGCTCGGAAAGTGCAACGAAACCATCAAATTTTAGCTAGAAACTGTATTTTTGTCGATTTTTATTGAATTTGAACTATATTTCAACGTTTTTTGATGGTTCTGAGCCACCAAACACACTTAAAGCATGCAGAATCGACTCAGAATAGGAAAAGGAGACGTTTAGGTCAATTTTAAGCATTCTGGCGTTCGTAGATAAAAGAAAACTGTTAAAATTCTTCAGAAACGTCACTTTTGAAATGTTTTCTTGTACTTTTAAGCCAATCAGATACCCTACGGGCTCGGAAAGTGCAACGAAACCATCAAATTTTAGCTAGAAACTGTATTTTTGTCGATTTTTATTGAATTTGAACTATATTTCAACGTTTTTTGATGGTTCTGAGCCACCAAACACACTTAAAGCATGCAGAATCGACTCAGAATAGGAAAAGGAGACGTTTAGGTCAATTTTATGCATTCTGGCGTTCGTAGATACAAGAAAACTGTTAAAATTCTTCAGAAACGTCACTTTTGAAGTGTTTTCTTGTACTTTTAAGCCAATCAGATACCCTACGGGCTCGGAAAGTGCAACGAAACCATCAAATTTTAGCTAGAAACTGTATTTTTGTCGATTTTTATTGAATTTGAACTATATTTCAACGTTTTTTGATGGTTCTGAGCCACCAAACACACTTAAAGCATGCAGAATCGACTCAGAATAGGAAAAGGAGACGTTTAGGTCAATTTTATGCATTCTGGCGTTCGTAGATACAAGAAAACTGTTAAAATTCTTCAGAAACGTCACTTTTGAAGTGTTTTCTTGTACTTTGAAGCCAATCAGATACCCTACGGGCTCGGAAAGTGCAACGAAACCATCAAATTTTAGCTAGAAACTGTATTTTTGTTGATTTTTATTGAATTTGAACTATATTTCAACGTTTTTTGATGGTTCTGAGCCACCAAACACACTTAAAGCATGCAGAATCGACTCAGAATAGGAAAAGGAGACGTTTAGGTCAATTTTATGCATTCTGGCGTTCGTAGATACAAGAAAACTGTTAAAATTCTTCAGAAACGTCACTTTTGAAGTGTTTTCTTGTACTTTTAAGCCAATCAGATACCCTACGGGCTCGGAAAGTCAACGAAACCATCAAATTTTAGCTAGAAACTGTATTTTTGTCGATTTTTATTGAATTTGAACTATATTTCAACGTTTTTTGATGGTTCTGAGCCACCAAACACACTTAAAGCATGCAGAATCGACTCAGAATAGGAAAAGGAGACGTTTAGGTCAATTTTATGCATTCTGGCGTTCGTAGATACAAGAAGACTGTTAAAATTCTTCAGAAACGTCACTTTTGAAGTGTTTTCTTGTACTTTTAAGCCAATCAGATACCCTACGGGCTCGGAAAGTGCAACGAAACCATCAAATTTTAGCTAGAAACTGTATTTTTGTCGATTTTTATTGAATTTGAACTATATTTCAACGTTTTTTGATGGTTCTGAGCCACCAAACACACTTAAAGCATGCAGAATCGACTCAGAATAGGAAAAGGAGACGTTTAGGTCAATTTTATGCATTCTGGCGTTCGTAGATACAAGAAAACTGTTAAAATTCTTCAGAAACGTCACTTTTGAAGTGTTTTCTTGTACTTTTAAGCCAATCAGATACCCAATGGGCTCGGAAAGTGCAACGAAACCATCAAATTTTAGCTAGAAACTGTATTTTTGTCGATTTTAATTGAATTTGAACTATATTTCAACGTTTTTTGATGGTTCTGAGCCACCAAACACACTTAAAGCATGCAGAATCGACTCAGAATAGGAAAAGGAGACGTTTAGGTCAATTTTATGCATTCTGGCGTTCGTAGATACAAGAAAACTGTTAAAATTCTTCAGAAACGTCACTTTTGAAGTGTTTTCTTGTACTTTTAAGCCAATCAGATACCCTACGGGCTCGGAAAGTGCAACGAAACCATCAAATTTTAGCTAGAAACTGTATTTTTGTCGATTTTTATTGAATTTGAACTATATTTCAACGTTTCTTGATGGTTCTGAGCCACCAAACACACTTAAAGCATGCAGAATCGACTCAGAATAGAAAAAGGAGACGTTTAGGTCAATTTTATGCATTCTGGCGTTCGTAGATACAAGAAAACTATTAAAATTCTTCAGAAACGTCACTTTTGAAGTGTTTTCTTGTACTTTTAAGCCAATCAGATACCCTACGGGCTCGGAAAGTGCAACGAAACCATCAAATTTTAGCTAGAAACTGTATTTTTGTCAATTTTTATTGAATTTGAACTATATTTCAACGTTTTTTGATGGTTCTGAGCCACCAAACACACTTAAAGCATGCAGAATCGACTCAGAATAGGAAAAGGAGACGTTTAGGTCAATTTTATGCATTCTGGCGTTCGTAGATACAAGAAAACTGTTAAAATTCTTCAGAAACGTCACTTTTGAAGTGTTTTCTTGTACTTTTAAGCCAATCAGATACCCTACGGGCTCGGAAAGTGCAACGAAACCATCAAATTTTAGCTAGAAACTGTATTTTTGTCGATTTTTATTGAATTTGAACTATATTTCAACGTTTTTTGATGGTTCTGAGCCACCAAACACACTTAAAGCATGCAGAATCGACTCATAATAGGAAAAGGAGACGTTTAGGTCAATTTTAAGCATTCTGGCGTTCGTAGATAAAAGAAAACTGTTAAAATTCTTCAGAAACGTCACTTTTGAAATGTTTTCTTGTACTTTTAAGCCAATCAGATACCCTACGGGCTCGGAAAGTGCAACGAAACCATCAAATTTTAGCTAGAAACTGTATTTTTGTCGATTTTTATTGAATTTGAACTATATTTCAACGTTTTTTGATGGTTCTGAGCCACCAAACACACTTAAAGCATGCAGAATCGACTCAGAATAGGAAAAGGAGACGTTTAGGTCAATTTTATGCATTCTGGCGTTCGTAGATACAAGAAAACTGTTAAAATTCTTCAGAAACGTCACTTTTGAAGTGTTTTCTTGTACTTTTAAGCCAATCAGATACCCTACGGGCTCGGAAAGTGCAACGAAACCATCAAATTTTAGCTAGAAACTGTATTTTTGTCGATTTTTATTGAATTTGAACTATATTTCAACGTTTTTTGATGGTTCTGAGCCACCAAACACACTTAAAGCATGCAGAATCGACTCAGAATAGGAAAAGGAGACGTTTAGGTCAATTTTATGCATTCTGGCGTTCGTAGATACAAGAAAACTGTTAAAATTCTTCAGAAACGTCACTTTTGAAGTGTTTTCTTGTACTTTGAAGCCAATCAGATACCCTACGGGCTCGGAAAGTGCAACGAAACCATCAAATTTTAGCTAGAAACTGTATTTTTGTCGATTTTTATTGAATTTGAACTATATTTCAACGTTTTTTGATGGTTCTGAGCCACCAAACACACTTAAAGCATGCAGAATCGACTCAGAATAGGAAAAGGAGACGTTTAGGTCAATTTTATGCATTCTGGCGTTCGTAGATACAAGAAAACTGTTAAAATTCTTCAGAAACGTCACTTTTGAAGTGTTTTCTTGTACTTTTAAGCCAATCAGATACCCTACGGGCTCGGAAAGTGCAACGAAACCATAAAATTTTAGCTAGAAACTGTATTTTTGTCGATTTTTATTGAATTTGAACTATATTTCAACGTTTTTTGATGGTTCTGAGCCACCAAACACACTTAAAGCATGCAGAATCGACTCAGAATAGGAAAAGGAGACGTTTAGGTCAATTTTATGCATTCTGGCGTTCGTAGATACAAGAAGACTGTTAAAATTCTTCAGAAACGTCACTTTTGAAGTGTTTTCTTGTACTTTTAAGCCAATCAGATACCCTACGGGCTCGGAAAGTGCAACGAAACCATCAAATTTTAGCTAGAAACTGTATTTTTGTCGATTTTTATTGAATTTGAACTATATTTCAACGTTTTTTGATGGTTCTGAGCCACCAAACACACTTAAAGCATGCAGAATCGACTCAGAATAGGAAAAGGAGACGTTTAGGTCAATTTTATGCATTCTGGCGTTCGTAGATACAAGAAAACTGTTAAAATTCTTCAGAAACGTCACTATTGAAGTGTTTTCTTGTACTTTTAAGCCAATCAGATACCCTACGGGCTCGGAAAGTGCAACGAAACCATCAAATTTTAGCTAGAAACTGTATTTTTGTCGATTTTAATTGAATTTGAACTATATTTCAACGTTTTTTGATGGTTATGAGCCACCAAACACACTTAAAGCATGCAGAATCGACTCAGAATAGGAAAAATAGACGTTTAGGTCAATTTTATGCATTCTGGCGTTCGTAGATACAAGAAAACTGTTAAAATTCTTCAGAAACGTCACTTTTGAAGTGTTTTCTTGTACTTTTAAGCCAATCAGATACCCTACGGGCTCGGAAAGTGCAACGAAACCATCAAATTTTAGCTAGAAACTGTATTTTTGTCGATTTTTATTGAATTTGAACTATATTTCAACGTTTTTTGATGGTTCTGAGCCACCAAACACACTTAAAGCATGCAGAATCGACTCAGAATAGGAAAAGGAGACGTTTAGGTCAATTTTATGCATTCTGGCGTTCGTAGATACAAGAAAACTGTTAAAATTCTTCAGAAACGTCACTTTTGAAGTGTTTTCTTGTACTTTTAAGTCAATCAGATACCCTACGGGCTCGGAAAGTGCAACGAAACCATCAAATTTTAGCTAGAAACTGTATTTTTGTCGATTTTTATTGAATTTGAACTATATTTCAACGTTTTTTGATGGTTCTGAGCCACCAAACACACTTAAAGCATGCAGAACCGACTCAGAATAGGAAAAGGAGACGTTTAGGTCAAATTTATGCATTCTGGCGTTCGTAGATACAAGAAAACTGTTAAAATTCTTCAGAAACGTCACTTTTGAAGTGTTTTCTTGTACTTTGAAGCCAATCAGATACCCTACGGGCTCGGAAAGTGCAACGAAACCATCAAATTTTAGCTAGAAACTGTATTTTTGTCGATTTTTATTGAATTTGAACTATATTTCAACGTTTTTTGATGGTTCTGAGCCACCAAACACACTTAAAGCATGCAGAATCGACTCAGAATTGGAAAAGGAGACGTTTAGGTCAATTTTATGCATTCTGGCATTCGTAGATACAAGAAAACTGTTAAAATTCTTCAGAAACGTCACTTTTGAAGTGTTTTCTTGTACTTTTAAGCCAATCAGATACCCTACGGGCTCGGAAAGTGCAACGAAACCATCAAATTTTAGCTAGAAACTGTATTTTTGTCGATTTTTATTGAATTTGAACTATATTTCAACGTTTTTTGATTGTTCTGAGCCACCAAACACACTTAAAGCATGCAGAATCGACTCAGAATAGGAAAAGGAGACGTTTAGGTCAATTTTATGCATTCTGGCGTTCGTAGATACAAGAAAACTGTTAAAATTCTTCAGAAACGTCACTTTTGAAGTGTTTTCTTGTACTTTTAAGCCACTCAGATACCCTACGGGCTCGGAAAGTGCAAAGAAACCATCAAATTTTAGCTAGAAACTGTCTTTTTGTCGATTTTTATTGAATTTGAACTATATTTCAACGTTTTTTGATGGTTCTGAGCCACCAAACACACTTAAAGCATGCAGAATCGACTCAGAATAGGAAAAGGAGACGTTTAGGTCAATTTTATGCATTCTGGCGTTCGTAGATACAAGAAAACTGTTAAAATTCTTCAGAAACGTCACTTTTGAAGTGTTTTCTTGTACTTTTAAGACAATCAGATACCCTACGGGCTCGGAAAGTGCAACGAAACCATCAAATTTTAGCTAGAAACTGTATTTTTGTCGATTTTTATTGAATTTGAACTATATTTCAACGTTTTTTGATGGTTCTGAGCCACCAAACACACTTAAAGCATGCAGAATCGACTCAGAATAGGAAAAGGAGACGTTTAGGTCAATTTTATGTATTCTGGCGTTCGTAGATACAAGAAAACTGTTAAAATTCTTCAGAAACGTCACTTTTGAAGTGTTTTCTTGTACTTTTAAGCCAATCAGATACCCGACGGGCTCGGAAAGTGCAACGAAACCATCAAATTTTAGCTAGAAACTGTATTTTTGTCGATTTTTATTGAATTTGAACTATATTTCAACGTTTTTTGATGGTTCTGAGCCACCAAACACACTTAAAGCATGCAGAATCGACTCAGAATAGGAAAAGGAGACGTTTAGGTCAATTTTATGCATTCTGGCGTTCGTAGATACAAGAAAACTGTTAAAATTCTTCAGAAACGTCACTTTTGAAGTTTTTTCTTGTACTTTTAAGCCACTCAAATACCCTACGGGCTCGGAAAGTGCAACGAAACCATCAAATTTTAGCTAGAAACTGTATTTTTGTCGATTTTTATTGAATTTGAACTATATTTCAACGTTTTTTGATGGTTCTGAGCCACCAAACACACTTAAAGCATGCAGAATCGACTCAGAATAGGAAAAGGAGACGTTTAGGTCAATTTTATGCATTCTGGCGTTCGTAGATACAAGAAAACTGTTAAAATTCTTCAGAAACGTCACTTTTGAAGTGTTTTCTTGTACTTTTAAGCCAATCAGATACCCTACGGGCTCGGAAAGTGCAACGAAACCATCAAATTTTAGCTAGAAACTGTATTTTTGTCGATTTTTTTTTGAATTTGAACTATATTTCAACGTTTTTTGATGGTTCTGAGCCACCAAACACACTTAAAGCATGCAGAATCGACTCAGAATAGGAAAAGGAGACGTTTAGGTCAATTTTATGCATTCTGGCGTTCGTAGATACAAGAAAACTGTTAAAATTCTTCAGAAACGTCACTTTTGAAGTGTTTTCTTGTACTTTTAAGCCAATCAGATACCCTACGGGCTCGGAAAGTGCAACGAAACCATCAAGTTTTAGCTAGAAACTGTATTTTTGTCGATTTTTATTGAATTTGAACTATATTTCAACGTTTTTTGATGGTTCTGAGCTACCAAACACACTTAAAGCATGCAGAATCGACTCAGAATAGGAAAAGGAGACGTTTAGGTCAATTTTATGCATTCTGGCGTTCGTAGATACAAGAAAACTGTTAAAATTCTTCAGAAACGTCACTTTTGAAGTGTTTTCTTGTACTTTTAAGCCACTCAGATACCCTACGGGCTCGGAAAGTGCAACGAAACCATCAAATTTTAGCTAGAAACTGTATTTTTGTCGATTTTTATTGAATTTGAACTATATTTCAACGTTTTTTGATGGTTCTGAGCCACCAAACACACTTAAAGCATGCAGAATCGACTCAGAATAGGAAAAGGAGACGTTTAGGTCAATTTTATGCATTCTGGCGTTCGTAGATAAAAGAAAACTGTTAAAATTCTTCAGAAACGTCACTTTTGAAGTGTTTTCTTGTACTTTTAAGCCAATCAGATAACCTACGGGCTCGGAAAGTGCAACGAAACCATCAAATTTTAGCTAGAAACTGTATTTTTGTCGATTTTTATTGAATTTGAACTATATTTCAACGTTTTTTGATGGTTCTGAGCCACCAAACACACTTAAAGCATGCAGAATCGACTCAGAATAGGAAAAGGAGACGTTTAGGTCAATTTTATGCATTCTGGCGTTCGTAGATACAAGAAAACTGTTAAAATTCTTAAGAAACGTCACTTTTGAAGTGTTTTCTTGTACTTTTAAGCCAATCAGATACCCTACGGGCTCGGAAAGTGCAACGAAACCATCAAATTTTAGCTAGAAACTGTATTTTTGTCGATTTTTATTGAATTTGAACTATATTTCAACGTTTTTTGATGGTTCTGAGCCACCAAACACACTTAAAGCATGCAGAATCGACTCAGAATAGGAAAAGGAGACGTTTAGGTCAATTTTATGCATTCTGGCGTTCGTAGATACAAGAAAACTGTTAAAATTCTTCAGAAACGTCACTTTTGAAGTTTTTTCTTGTACTTTTAAGCCACTCAAATACCCTACGGGCTCGGAAAGTGCAACGAAACCATCAAATTTTAGCTAGAAACTGTATTTTTGTCGATTTTTATTGAATTTGAACTATATTTCAACGTTTTTTGATGGTTCTGAGCCACCAAACACACTTAAAGCATGCAGAATCGACTCAGAATAGGAAAAGGAGACGTTTAGGTCAATTTTATGCATTCTGGCGTTCGTAGATACAAGAAAACTGTTAAAATTCTTCAGAAACGTCACTTTTGAAGTGTTTTCTTGTACTTTTAAGCCAATCAGATACCCTACGGGCTCGGAAAGTGCAACGAAACCATCAAATTTTAGCTAGAAACTGTATTTTTGTCGATTTTTTTTTGAATTTGAACTATATTTCAACGTTTTTTGATGGTTCTGAGCCACCAAACACACTTAAAGCATGCAGAATCGACTCAGAATAGGAAAAGGAGACGTTTAGGTCAATTTTATGCATTCTGGCGTTCGTAGATACAAGAAAACTGTTAAAATTCTTCAGAAACGTCACTTTTGAAGTGTTTTCTTGTACTTTTAAGCCACTCAGATACCCTGCGGGCTCGGAAAGTGCAAAGAAACCATCAAATTTTAGCTAGAAACTGTATTTTTGTCGATTTTTATTGAATTTGAACTATATTTCAACGTTTTTTGATGGTTCTGAGCCACCAAACACACTTAAAGCATGCAGAATCGACTCAGAATAGGAAAAGGAGACGTTTAGGTCAATTTTATGCATTCTGGCGTTCGTAGATACAAGAAAACTGTTAAAATTCTTCAGAAACGTCACTTTTGAAGTGTTTTCTTGTACTTTTAAGACAATCAGATACCCTACGGGCTCGGAAAGTGCAACGAAACCATCAAATTTTAGCTAGAAACTGTATTTTTGTCGATTTTTATTGAATTTGAACTATATTTCAACGTTTTTTGATGGTTCTGAGCCACCAAACACACTTAAAGCATGCAGAATCGACTCAGAATAGGAGAAGGAGACGTTTAGGTCAATTTTATGTATTCTGGCGTTCGTAGATACAAGAAAACTGTTAAAATTCTTCAGAAACGTCACTTTTGAAGTGTTTTCTTGTACTTTTAAGCCAATCAGATACCCGACGGGCTCGGAAAGTGCAACGAAACCATCAAATTTTAGCTAGAAACTGTATTTTTGTCGATTTTTATTGAATTTGAACTATATTTCAACGTTTTTTGATGGTTCTGAGCCACCAAACACACTTAAAGCATGCAGAATCGACTCAGAATAGGAAAAGGAGACGTTTAGGTCAATTTTATGCATTCTGGCGTTCGTAGATACAAGAAAACTGTTAAAATTCTTCAGAAACGTCACTTTTGAAGTTTTTTCTTGTACTTTTAAGCCACTCAAATACCCTACGGGCTCGGAAAGTGCAACGAAACCATCAAATTTTAGCTAGAAACTGTATTTTTGTCGATTTTTATTGAATTTGAACTATATTTCAACGTTTTTTGATGGTTCTGAGCCACCAAACACACTTAAAGCATGCAGAATCGACTCAGAATAGGAAAAGGAGACGTTTAGGTCAATTTTATGCATTCTGGCGTTCGTAGATACAAGAAAACTGTTAAAATTCTTCAGAAACGTCACTTTTGAAGTGTTTTCTTGTACTTTTAAGCCAATCAGATACCCTACGGGCTCGGAAAGTGCAACGAAACCATCAAATTTTAGCTAGAAACTGTATTTTTGTCGATTTTTTTTTGAATTTGAACTATATTTCAACGTTTTTTGATGGTTCTGAGCCACCAAACACACTTAAAGCATGCAGAATCGACTCAGAATAGGAAAAGGAGACGTTTAGGTCAATTTTATGCATTCTGGCGTTCGTAGATACAAGAAAACTGTTAAAATTCTTCAGAAACGTCACTTTTGAAGTGTTTTCTTGTACTTTTAAGCCACTCAGATACCCTACGGGCTCGGAAAGTGCAAAGAAACCATCAAATTTTAGCTAGAAACTGTATTTTTGTCGATTTTTATTGAATTTGAACTATATTTCAACGTTTTTTGATGGTTCTGAGCCACCAAACACACTTAAAGCATGCAGAATCGACTCAGAATAGGAAAAGGAGACGTTTAGGTCAATTTTATGCATTCTGGCGTTCGTAGATACAAGAAAACTGTTAAAATTCTTCAGAAACGTCACTTTTGAAGTGTTTTCTTGTACTTTTAAGACAATCAGATACCCTACGGGCTCGGAAAGTGCAACGAAACCATCAAATTTTAGCTAGAAACTGTATTTTTGTCGATTTTTATTGAATTTGAACTATATTTCAACGTTTTTTGATGGTTCTGAGCCACCAAACACACTTAAAGCATGCAGAATCGACTCAGAATAGGAAAAGGAGACGTTTAGGTCAATTTTATGTATTCTGGCGTTCGTAGATACAAGAAAACTGTTAAAATTCTTCAGAAACGTCACTTTTGAAGTGTTTTCTTGTACTTTTAAGCCAATCAGATACCCGACGGGCTCGGAAAGTGCAACGAAACCATCAAATTTTAGCTAGAAACTGTATTTTTGTCGATTTTTATTGAATTTGAACTATATTTCAACGTTTTTTGATGGTTCTGAGCCACCAAACACACTTAAAGCATGCAGAATCGACTCAGAATAGGAAAAGGAGACGTTTAGGTCAATTTTATGCATTCTGGCGTTCGTAGATACAAGAAAACTGTTAAAATTCTTCAGAAACGTCACTTTTGAAGTGTTTTCTTGTACTTTTAAGCCAATCAGATACCCTACGGGCTCGGAAAGTGCAACGAAACCATCAAATTTTAGCTAGAAACTGTATTTTTGTCGATTTTTATTGAATTTGAACTATATTTCAACGTTTTTTGATGGTTCTGAGCCACCAAACACACTTAAAGCATGCAGAATCGACTCAGAATAGGAAAAGGAGACGTTTAGGTCAATTTTATGCATTCTGGCGTTCGTAGATACAAGAAAACTGTTAAAATTCTTCAGAAACGTCACTTTTGAAGTGTTTTCTTGTACTTTTAAGCCAATCAGATACCCTACGGGCTCGGAAAGTGCAACGAAACCATCAAATTTTAGCTAGAAACTCTATTTTTGTCGATTTTTATTGAATTTGAACTATATTTCAACGTTTTTTGATGGTTCTGAGCCACCAAACACACTTAAAGCATGCAGAATCGACTCAGAATAGGAAAAGGAGACGTTTAGGTCAATTTTATGCATTCTGGCGTTCGTAGATACAAGAAAACTGTTAAAATTCTTCAGAAACGTCACTTTTGAAGTGTTTTCTTGTACTTTTAAGCCAATCAGATACCCTACGGGCTCGGAAAGTGCAACGAAACCATCAAATTTTAGCTAGAAACTGTATTTTTGTAGATTTTTATTGAATTTGAACTATATTTCAACGTTTTTTGATGGTTCTGAGCCACCAAACACACTTAAAGCATGCAGAATCGACTCAGAATAGGAAAAGGAGACGTTTAGGTCAATTTTATGCATTCTGGCGTTCGTAGATACAAGAAAACTGTTAAAATTCTTCAGAAACGTCACTTTTGAAGTGTTTTCTTGTACTTTTAAGCCAATCAGATACCCTACGGGCTCGGAAAGTGCAACGAAACCATCAAATTTTAGCTAGAAACTGTATTTTTGTCGATTTTTATTGAATTTGAACTATATTTCAACGTTTTTTGATGGTTCTGAGCCACCAAACACACTTAAAGCATGCAGAATCGACTCAGAATAGGAAAAGGAGACGTTTAGGTCAATTTTATGCATTCTGGCGTTCGTAGATACAAGAAAACTGTTAAAATTCTTCAGAAACGTCACTTTTGAAGTGTTTTCTTGTACTTTTAAGACAATCAGATACCCTACGGGCTCGGAAAGTGCAACGAAACCATCAAATTTTAGCTAGAAACTGTATTTTTGTCGATTTTTATTGAATTTGAACTATATTTCAACGTTTTTTGATGGTTCTGAGCCACCAAACACACTTAAAGCATGCAGAATCGACTCAGAATAGGAAAAGGAGACGTTTAGGTCAATTTTATGTATTCTGGCGTTCGTAGATACAAGAAAACTGTTAAAATTCTTCAGAAACGTCACTTTTGAAGTGTTTTCTTGTACTTTTAAGCCAATCAGATTCCCGACGGGCTCGGAAAGTGCAACGAAACCATCAAATTTTAGCTAGAAACTGTATTTTTGTCGATTTTTATTGAATTTGAACTATATTTCAACGTTTTTTGATGGTTCTGAGCCACCAAACACACTTAAAGCATGCAGAATCGACTCAGAATAGGAAAAGGAGACGTTTAGGTCAATTTTATGCATTCTGGCGTTCGTAGATACAAGAAAACTGTTAAAATTCTTCAGAAACGTCACTTTTGAAGTGTTTTCTTGTACTTTTAAGCCAATCAGATACCCTACGGGCTCGGAAAGTGCAACGAAACCATCAAATTTTAGCTAGAAACTGTATTTTTGTCGATTTTTATTGAATTTGAACTATATTTCAACGTTTTTTGATGGTTCTGAGCCACCAAACACACTTAAAGCATGCAGAATCGACTCAGAATAGGAAAAGGAGACGTTTAGGTCAATTTTATGCATTCTGGCGTTCGTAGATACAAGAAAACTGTTAAAATTCTTCAGAAACGTCACTTTTGAAGTGTTTTCTTGTACTTTTAAGCCAATCAGATACCCTACGGGCTCGGAAAGTGCAACGAAACCATCAAATTTTAGCTAGAAACTCTATTTTTGTCGATTTTTATTGAATTTGAACTATATTTCAACGTTTTTTGATGGTTCTGAGCCACCAAACACACTTAAAGCATGCAGAATCGACTCAGAATAGGAAAAGGAGACGTTTAGGTCAATTTTATGCATTCTGGCGTTCGTAGATACAAGAAAACTGTTAAAATTCTTCAGAAACGTCACTTTTGAAGTGTTTTCTTGTACTTTTAAGCCAATCAGATACCCAACGGGCTCGGAAAGTGCAACGAAACCATCAAATTTTAGCTAGAAACTGTATTTTTGTCGATTTTTATTGAATTTGAACTATATTTCAACGTTTTTTGATGGTTCTGAGCCACCAAACACACTTAAAGCATGCAGAATCGACTCAGAATAGGAAAAGGAGACGTTTAGGTCAATTTTATGCATTCTGGCGTTCGTAGATACAAGAAAACTGTTAAAATTCTTCAGAAACGTCACTTTTGAAGTGTTTTCTTGTACTTTTAAGCCAATCAGATACCCTACGGGCTCGGAAAGTGCAACGAAACCATCAAATTTTAGCTAGAAACTGTATTTTTGTAGATTTTTATTGAATTTGAACTATATTTCAACGTTTTTTGATGGTTCTGAGCCACCAAACACACTTAAAGCATGCAGAATCGACTCAGAATAGGAAAAGGAGACGTTTAGGTCAATTTTATGCATTCTGGCGTTCGTAGATACAAGAAAACTGTTAAAATTCTTCAGAAACGTCACTTTTGAAGTGTTTTCTTGTACTTTTAAGCCAATCAGATACCCTACGGGCTCGGAAAGTGCAACGAAACCATCAAATTTTAGCTAGAAACTGTATTTTTGTCGATTTTTATTGAATTTGAACTATATTTCAACGTTTTTTGATGGTTCTGAGCCACCAAACACACTTAAAGCATGCAGAATCGACTCAGAATAGGAAAAGGAGACGTTTAGGTCAATTTTATGCATTCTGGCGTTCGTAGATAAAAGAAAACTGTTAAAATTCTTCAGAAACGTCACTTTTGAAGTGTTTTCTTGTACTTTTAAGCCAATCAGATAACCTACGGGCTCGGAAAGTGCAACGAAACCATCAAATTTTAGCTAGAAACTGTATTTTTGTCGATTTTTATTGAATTTGAACTATATTTCAACGTTTTTTGATGGTTCTGAGCCACCAAACACACTTAAAGCATGCAGAATCGACTCAGAATAGGAAAAGGAGACGTTTAGGTCAATTTTATGCATTCTGGCGTTCGTAGATACAAGAAAACTGTTAAAATTCTTCAGAAACGTCACTTTTGAAGTGTTTTCTTGTACTTTTAAGCCACTCAGATACCCTACGGGCTCGGACAGTGCAACGAAACCATCAAATTTTAGCTAGAAACTGTATTTTTGTCGATTTTTATTGAATTTGTTCTATATTTCAACGTTTTTTGATTTTTCTGAGCCACCAAACACACTTAAAGCATGCAGAATCGACTCAGAATAGGAAAAGGAGACGTTTAGGTCAATTTTATGCATTCTGGCGTTCGTAGATACAAGAAAACTGTTAAAATTCTTCAGAAACGTCACTTTTGAAGTGTTTTCTTGTACTTTTAAGCCACTCAGATACCCTACGGGCTCGGAAAGTGCAACGAAACCATCAAATTTTAGCTAGAAACTGTATTTTTGTCGATTTTTATTGAATTTGAACTATATTTCAACGTTTTTTGATTTTTCTGAGCCACCAAACACACTTAAAGCATGCAGAATCGACTCAGAATAGGAAAAGGAGACGTTTAGGTCAATTTTATGCATTCTGGCGTTCGTAGATACAAGATAACTGTTAAAATTCTTCAGAAACGTCACTTTTGAAGTGTTTTCTTGTACTTTTAAGCCAATCATATACCCTACGGGCTCGGAAAGTGCAACGAAACCATCAAATTTTAGCTAGAAACTGTATTTGTGTCGATTTTTATTGAATTTGAACTATATTTCAACGTTTTTTGATGGTTCTGAGCCACCAAACACACTTAAAGCATGCAGAATCGACTCAGAATAGGAAAAGGAGACGTTTAGGTCAATTTTATGCATTCTGGCGTTCGTAGATACAAGAAAACTGTTAAAATTCTTCAGAAACGTCACTTTTGAAGTGTTTTCTTGTACTTTTAAGCCAATCAGATACCCTACGGGCTCGGAAAGTGCAACGAAACCATCAAATTTTAGCTAGAAACTGTATTTTTGTCGATTTTTATTGAATTTGAACTATATTTCAATGTTTTTTGATGGTTCTGAGCCACCAAACACACTTAAAGCATGCAGAATCGACTCAGAATAGGAAAAGGAGACGTTTAGGTCAATTTTATGCATTCTGGCGTTCGTAGATACAAGAAAACTGTTAAAATTCTTCAGAAACGTCACTTTTGAAGTGTTTTCTTGTACTTTTAAGCCAATCAGATACCCAACGGGCTCGGAAAGTGCAACGAAACCATCAAATTTTAGCTAGAAACTGTATTTTTGTCGATTTTTATTGAATTTGAACTATATTTCAACGTTTTTTGATGGTTCTGAGCCACCAAACACACTTAAAGCATGCAGAATCGACTCAGAATAGGAAAAGGAGACGTTTAGGTCAATTTTATGCATTCTGGCGTTCGTAGATACAAGAAAACTGATAAAATTCTTCAGAAACGTCACTTTTGAAGTGTTTTCTTGTACTTTTAAGCCACTCAGATACCCTACGGGCTCGGAAAGTGCAACGAAACCATCAAATTTTAGCTAGAAACTGTATTTTTGTAGATTTTTATTGAATTTGAACTATATTTCAACGTTTTTTGATGGTTCTGAGCCACCAAACACACTTAAAGCATGCAGAATCGACTCAGAATAGGAAAAGGAGACGTTTAGGTCAATTTTATGCATTCTGGCGTTCGTAGATACAAGAAAACTGTTAAAATTCTTCAGAAACGTCACTTTTGAAGTGTTTTCTTGTACTTTTAAGCCAATCAGATACCCTACAGGCTCGGAAAGTGCAACGAAACCATCAAATTTTAGCTAGAAACTGTATTTTTGTCGATTTTTATTGAATTTGAACTATATTTCAACGTTTTTTGATGGTTCTGAGCCACCAAACACACTTAAAGCATGCAGAATCGACTCAGAATAGGAAAAGGAGACGTTTAGGTCAATTTTATGCATTCTGGCGTTCGTAGATACAAGAAAACTGTTAAAATTCTTCAGAAACGTCACTTTTGAAGTGTTTTCTTGTGCTTTTAAGCCAATCAGATACCCTACGGGCTCGGAAAGTGCAACGAAACCATCAAATTTTAGCTAGAAACTGTATTTTTGTCGATTTTTATTGAATTTGAACTATATTTCAACGTTTTTTGATGGTTCTGAGCCACCAAACACACTTAAAGCATGCAGAATCGACTCAGAATAGGAAAAGGAGACGTTTAGGTCAATTTTATGCATTCTGGCGTTCGTAGATACAAGAAAACTGTTAAAATTCTTCAGAAACGTCACTTTAGAAGTGTTTTCTTGTACTTTTAAGCCAATCAGATACCCTACGGGCTCGGAAAGTGCAACGAAACCATCAAATTTTAGCTAGAAACTGTATTTTTGTCGATTTTTATTGAATTTGAACTATATTTCAACGTTTTTTGATGGTTCTGAGCCACCAAACACACTTAAAGCATGCAGAATCGACTCAGAATAGGAAAAGGAGACGTTTAGGTCAATTTTATGCATTCTGGCGTTCGTAGATACAAGAAAACTGTTAAAATTCTTCAGAAACGTCACTTTTGAAGTGTTTTCTTGTACTTTTAAGCCAATCAGATACCCTACAGGCTCGGAAAGTGCAACGAAACCATCAAATTTTAGCTAGAAACTGTATTTTTGTCGATTTTTATTGAATTTGAACTATATTTCAACGTTTTTTGATGGTTCTGAGCCACCAAACACACTTAAAGCATGCAGAATCGACTCAGAATAGGAAAAGGAGACGTTTAGGTCAATTTTATGCATTCTGGCGTTCGTAGATACAAGAAAACTGTTAAAATTCTTCAGAAACGTCACTTTTGAAGTGTTTTCTTGTACTTTTAAGCCAATCAGATACCCAACGGGCTCGGGAAGTGCAACGAAACCATCAAATTTTAGCTAGAAACTGTATTTTTGTCGATTTTTATTGAATTTGAACTATATTTCAACGTTTTTTGATGGTTCTGAGCCACCAAACACACTTAAAGCATGCAGAATCGACTCAGAATAGGAAAAGGAGACGTTTAGGTCCATTTTATGCATTCTGGCGTTCGTAGATACAAGAAAACTGTTAAAATTCTTCAGAAACGTCACTTTTGAAGTGTTTTCTTGTACTTTTAAGCCAATCAGATACCCTACGGGCTCGGAAAGTGCAACGAAACCATCAAATTTTAGCTAGAAACTGTATTTTTGTCGATTTTTATTGAATTTGAACTATATTTCAACGTTTTTTGATGGTTCTGAGCCACCAAACACACTTAAAGCATGCAGAATCGACTCAGAATAGGAAAAGGAGACGTTTAGGTCAATTTTATGCATTCTGGCGTTCGTAGATACAAGAAAACTGTTAAAATTCTTCAGAAACGTCACTTTTGAAGTGTTTTCTTGTACTTTTAAGCCAATCAGATACCCTACGGGCTCGGAAAGTGCAACGAAACCATGAAATTTTAGCTAGAAACTGTATTTTTGTCGATTTTTATTGAATTTGAACTATATTTCAACGTTTTTTGATGGTTCTGAGCCACCAAACACACTTAAAGCATGCAGAATCGACTCAGAATAGGAAAAGGAGACGTTTAGGTCAATTTTATGCATTCTGGCGTTCGTAGATACAAGAAAACTGTTAAAATTCTTCAGAAACGTCACTTTTGAAGTGTTTTCTTGTACTTTTAAGCCAATCAGATACCCTACGGGCTCGGAAAGTGCAACGAAACCATCAAATTTTAGCTAGAAACTGTATTTTTGTCGATTTTTATTGAATTAGAACTATATTTCAACGTTTTTTGATGGTTCTGAGCCACCAAACACACTTAAAGCATGCAGAATCGACTCAGAATAGGAAAAGGAGACGTTTAGGTCAATTTTATGCATTCTGGCGTTCGTAGATACAAGAAAACTGTTAAAATTCTTCAGAAACGTCACTTTTGAAGTGTTTTCTTGTACTTTTAAGCCAATCAGATACCCTACGGGCTCGGAAAGTGCAACGAAACCATAAAATTTTAGCTAGAAACTGTATTTTTGTCGATTTTTATTGAATTTGAACTATATTTCAACGTTTTTTGATGGTTCTGAGCCACCAAACACACTTAAAGCATGCAGAATCGACTCAGAATAGGAAAAGGAGACGTTTAGGTCAATTTTATGCATTCTGGCGTTCGTAGATACAAGAAAACTGTTAAAATTCTTCAGAAACGTCACTTTTGAAGTGTTTTCTTGTACTTTTAAGCCAATCAGATACCCTACGGGCTCGGAAAGTGCAACGAAACCATCAAATTTTAGCTAGAAACTGTATTTTTGTCGATTTTTATTGAATTTGAACTATTTTTCAACGTTTTTTGATGGTTCTGAGCCACCAAACACACTTAAAGCATGCAGAATCGACTCAGAATAGGAAAAGGAGACGTTTAGGTCAATTTTATGCATTCTGGCGTTCGTAGATACAAGAAAACTGTTAAAATTCTTCAGAAACGTCACTTTTGAAGTGTTTTCTTGTACTTTTAAGCCAATCAGATACCCTACGGGCTCGGAAAGTGCAACGAAACCATCAAATTTTAGCTAGAAACTGTATTTTTGTCGATTTTTATTGAATTTGAACTATATTTCAACGTTTTTTGATGGTTCTGAGCCACCAAACACACTTAAAGCATGCAGAATCGACTCAGAATAGGAAAAGGAGACGTTTAGGTCAATTTTATGCATTCTGGCGTTCGTAGATACAAGAAAACTGTTAAAATTCTTCAGAAACGTCACTTTTGAAGTGTTTTCTTATACTTTTAAGCCAATCAGATACCCTACGGGCTCGGAAAGTGCAACGAAACCATCAAATTTTAGCTAGAAACTGTATTTTTGTCGATTTTTATTGAATTTGAACTATATTTCAACGTTTTTTGATGGTTCTGAGCCACCAAACACACTTAAAGCATGCAGAATCGACTCAGAATAGGAAAAGGAGACGTTTAGGTCAATTTTATGCACTCTGGCGTTCGTAGATACAAGAAAACTGTTAAAATTCTTCAGAAACGTCACTTTTGAAGTGTTTTCTTGTACTTTTAAGCCAATCAGATACCCTACGGGCTCGGAAAGTGCAACGAAACCATCAAATTTTAGCTAGAAACTGTATAATTGTCGATTTTTATTGAATTTGAACTATATTTCAACGTTTTTTGATGGTTCTGAGCCACCAAACACACTTAAAGCATGCAGAATCGACTCAGAATAGGAAAAGGAGACGTTTAGGTCAATTTTATGCATTCTGGCGTTCGTAGATACAAGAAAACTGTTAAAATTCTTCAGAAACGTCACTTTTGAAGTGTTTTCTTGTACTTTTAAGCCAATCAGATACCCTACGGGCTCGGAAAGTGCAACGAAACCATCAAATTTTAGCTAGAAACTGTATTTTTGTCGATTTTTATTGAATTTGAACTATATTTCAACGTTTTTTGATGGTTCTGAGCCACCAAACACACTTAAAGCATGCAGAATCGACTCAGAATAGGAAAAGGAGACGTTTAGGTCAATTTTATGCATTCTGGCGTTCGTAGATACAAGAAAACTGTTAAAATTCTTCAGAAACGTCACTTTTGAAGTGTTTTCTTGTACTTTTAAGCCAATCAGATACCCTACGGGCTCGGAAAGTGCAACGAAACCATCAAATTTTAGCTAGAAACTGTATTTTTGTCGATTTTTATCGAATTTGCACTATATTTCAACGTTTTTTGATGGTTCTGAGCCACCAAACACACTTAAAGCATGCAGAATCGACTCAGAATAGGAAAAGGAGACGTTTAGGTCAATTTTATGCATTCTGGCGTTCGTAGATACAAGAAAACTGTTAAAATTCTTCAGAAACGTCACTTTTGAAGTGTTTTCTTGTACTTTTAAGCCAATCAGATACCCTACGGGCTCGGAAAGTGCAACGAAACCATGAAATTTTAGCTAGAAACTGTATTTTTGTCGATTTTTATTGAATTTGAACTATATTTCAACGTTTTTTGATGGTTCTGAGCCACCAAACACACTTAAAGCATGCAGAATCGACTCAGAATAGGAAAAGGAGACGTTTAGGTCAATTTTATGCATTCTGGCGTTCGTAGATACAAGAAAACTGTTAAAATTCTTCAGAAACGTCACTTTTGAAGTGTTTTCTTGTACTTTTAAGCCAATCAGATACCCTACGGGCTCGGAAAGTGCAACGAAACCATCAAATTTTAGCTAGAAACTGTATTTTTGTCGATTTTTATCGAATTTGCACTATATTTCAACGTTTTTTGATGGTTCTGAGCCACCAAACACACTTAAAGCATGCAGAATCGACTCAGAATAGGAAAAGGAGACGTTTAGGTCAATTTTATGCATTCTGGCGTTCGTAGATACAAGAAAACTGTTAAAATTCTTCAGAAACGTCACTTTTGAAGTGTTTTCTTGTACTTTTAAGCCAATCAGATACCCTACGGGCTCGGAAAGTGCAACGATACCATGAAATTTTAGCTAGAAACTGTATTTTTGTCGATTTTTATTGAATTTGAACTATATTTCAACGTTTTTTGATGGTTCTGAGCCACCAAACACACTTAAAGCATGCAGAATCGACTCAGAATAGGAAAAGGAGACGTTTAGGTCAATTTTATGCATTCTGGCGTTCGTAGATACAAGAAAACTGTTAAAATTCTTCAGAAACGTCACTTTTGAAGTGTTTTCTTGTACTTTTAAGCCAATCAGATACCCTACGGGCTCGGAAAGTGCAACGAAACCATCAAATTTTAGCTAGAAACTGTATTTTTGTCGATTTTTATTGAATTTGAACTATATTTCAACGTTTTTTGATGGTTCTGAGCCACCAAACACACATAAAGCATGCAGAATCGACTCAGAATAGGAAAAGGAGACGTTTAGGTCAATTTTATGCATTCTGGCGTTCGTAGATACAAGAAAACTGTTAAAATTCTTCAGAAACGTCACTTTTGAAGTGTTTTCTTGTACTTTTAAGCCAATCAGATACCCTACGGGCTCGGAAAGTGCAACGAAACCATCAAATTTTAGCTAGAAACTGTATTTTTGTCGATTTTTATTGAATTTGAACTATATTTCAACGTTTTTTGATGGTTCTGAGCCACCAAACACACTTAAAGCATGCAGAATCGACTCAGAATAGGAAAAGGAGACGTTTAGGTCAATTTTATGCATTCTGGCGTTCGTAGATACAAGAAAACTGTTAAAATTCTTCAGAAACGTCACTTTTGAAGTGTTTTCTTGTACTTTTAAGCCAATCAGATACCCTACGGGCTCGGAAAGTGCAACGAAACCATCAAATTTTAGCTAGAAACTGTATTTTTGTCGATTTTTATCGAATTTGCACTATATTTCAACGTTTTTTGATGGTTCTGAGCCACCAAACACACTTAAAGCATGCAGAATCGACTCAGAATAGGAAAAGGAGACGTTTAGGTCAATTTTATGCATTCTGGCGTTCGTAGATACAAGAAAACTGTTAAAATTCTTCAGAAACGTCACTTTTGAAGTGTTTTCTTGTACTTTTAAGCCAATCAGATACCCTACGGGCTCGGAAAGTGCAACGAAACCATGAAATTTTAGCTAGAAACTGTATTTTTGTCGATTTTTATTGAATTTGAACTATATTTCAACGTTTTTTGATGGTTCTGAGCCACCAAACACACTTAAAGCATGCAGAATCGACTCAGAATAGGAAAAGGAGACGTTTAGGTCAATTTTATGCATTCTGGCGTTCGTAGATACAAGAAAACTGTTAAAATTCTTCAGAAACGTCACTTTTGAAGTGTTTTCTTGTACTTTTAAGCCAATCAGATACCCTACGGGCTCGGAAAGTGCAACGAAACCATCAAATTTTAGCTAGAAACTGTATTTTTGTCGATTTTTATTGAATTAGAACTATATTTCAACGTTTTTTGATGGTTCTGAGCCACCAAACACACTTAAAGCATGCAGAATCGACTCAGAATAGGAAAAGGAGACGTTTAGGTCAATTTTATGCATTCTGGCGTTCGTAGATACAAGAAAACTGTTAAAATTCTTCAGAAACGTCACTTTTGAAGTGTTTTCTTGTACTTTTAAGCCAATCAGATACCCTACGGGCTCGGAAAGTGCAACGAAACCATCAAATTTTAGCTAGAAACTGTATTTTTGTCGATTTTAATTGAATTTGAACTATATTTCAACGTTTTTTGATGGTTCTGAGCCACCAAACACACTTAAAGCATGCAGAATCGACTCAGAATAGGAAAAGGAGACGTTTAGGTCAATTTTATGCATTCTGGCGTTCGTAGATACAAGAAAACTGTTAAAATTCTTCAGAAACGTCACTTTTGAAGTGTTTTCTTGTACTTTTAAGCCAATCAGATACCCTACGGGCTCGGAAAGTGCAACGAAACCATCAAATTTTAGCTAGAAACTGTATTTTTGTCGATTTTTATTGAATTTGAACTATATTTCAACGTTTTTTGATGGTTCTGAGCCACCAAACACACTTAAAGCATGCACAATCGACTCAGAATAGGAAAAGGAGACGTTTAGGTCAATTTTATGCATTCTGGCGTTCGTAGATACAAGAAAACTGTTAAAATTCTTCAGAAACGTCACTTTTGAAGTGTTTTCTTGTACTTTTAAGCCAATCAGATACCCTACGGGCTCGGAAAGTGCAACGAAACCATCAAATTTTAGCTAGAAACTGTATTTTTGTCGATTTTTATTGAATTTGAACTATATTTCAACGTTTTTTGATGGTTCTGAGCCACCAAACACACTTAAAGCATGCAGAATCGACTCAGAATAGGAAAAGGAGACGTTTAGGTCAATTTTATGCATTCTGGCGTTCGTAGATACAAGAAAACTGTTAAAATTCTTCAGAAACGTCACTTTTGAAGTGTTTTCTTGTACTTTTAAGCCAATCAGATACCCTACGGGCTCGGAAAGTGCAACGAAACCATCAAATTTTAGCTAGAAACTGTATTTTTGTCGATTTTTATTGAATTTGAACTATATTTCAACGTTTTTTGATGGTTCTGAGCCACCAAACACACTTAAAGCATGCAGAATCGACTCAGAATAGGAAAAGGAGACGTTTAGGTCAATTTTATGCATTCTGGCGTTCGTAGATACAAGAAAACTGTTAAAATTCTTCAGAAACGTCACTTTTGAAGTGTTTTCTTGTACGTTTAAACCCAATCAGATACCCTACGGGCTCGGAAAGTGCAACGAAACCATCAAATTTTAGCTAGAAACTGTATTTTTGTCGATTTTTATTGAATTTGAACTATATTTCAACGTTTTTTGATGGTTCTGAGCCACCAAACACACTTAAAGCATGCAGAATCGACTCAGAATACGAAAAGGAGACGTTTAGGTCAATTTTATGCATTCTGGCGTTCGTAGATACAAGAAAACTGTTAAAATTCTTCAGAAACGTCACTTTTGAAGTGTTTTCTTGTACTTTTAAGCCAATCAGATACCCTACGGGCTCGGAAAGTGCAACGAAACCATCAAATTTTAGCTAGAAACTGTATTTTTGTCGATTTTTATTGAATTTGAACTATATTTCAACGTTTTTTGATGGTTCTGAGCCACCAAACACACTTAAAGCATGCAGAATCGACTCAGAATAGGAAAAGGAGACGTTTAGGTCAATTTTATGCATTCTGGCGTTCGTAGATACAAGAAAACTGTTAAAATTCTTCAGAAACGTCACTTTTGAAGTGTTTTCTTGTACTTTTAAGCCAATCAGATACCCTACGGGCTCGGAAAGTGCAACGAAACCATCAAATTTTAGCTAGAAACTGTATTTTTGTCGATTTTTATTGAATTTGAACTATATTTCAACGTTTTTTGATGGTTCTGAGCCACCAAACACACTTAAAGCATGCAGAATCGACTCAGAATAGGAAAAGGAGACGTTTAGGTCAATTTTATGCATTCTGGCGTTCGTAGATACAAGAAAACTGTTAAAATTCTTCAGAAACGTCACTTTTGAAGTGTTTTCTTGTACTTTTAAGCCAATCAGATACCCTACGGGCTCGGAAAGTGCAACGAAACCATCAAATTTTAGCTAGAAACTGTATTTTTGTCGATTTTAATTGAATTTGAACTATATTTCAACGTTTTTTGATGGTTCTGAGCCACCAAACACACTTAAAGCATGCAGAATCGACTCAGAATAGGAAAAGGAGACGTTTAGGTCAATTTTATGCATTCTGGCGTTCGTAGATACAAGAAAACTGTTAAAATTCTTCAGAAACGTCACTTTTGAAGTGTTTTCTTGTACTTTTAAGCCAATCAGATACCCTACGGGCTCGGAAAGTGCAACGAAACCATCAAATTTTAGCTAGAAACTGTATTTTTGTCGATTTTTATTGAATTTGAACTATATTTCAAAGTTTTTTGATGGTTCTGAGCCACCAAACACACTTAAAGCATGCAGAATCGACTCAGAATAGGAAAAGGAGACGTTTAGGTCAATTTTATGCATTCTGGCGTTCGTAGATACAAGAAAATTGTTAAAATTCTTCAGAAACGTCACTTTTGAAGTGTTTTCTTGTACTTTTAAGCCAATCAGATACCCTACGGGGTCGGAAAGTGCAACGAAACCATCAAATTTTAGCTAGAAACTGTATTTTTGTCGATTTTTATTGAATTTGAACTATATTTCAACGTTTTTTGATGGTTCTGAGCCACCAAACACACTTAAAGCATGCAGAATCGACTCAGAATAGGAAAAGGAGACGTTTAGGTCAATTTTATGCATTCTGGCGTTCGTAGATACAAGAAAACTGTTAAAATTCTTCAGAAACGTCACTTTTGAAGTGTTTTCTTGTACTTTTAAGCCAATCAGATACCCTACGGGCTCGGAAAGTGCAACGAAACAATCAAATTTTAGCTAGAAACTGTATTTGTGTCGATTTTTATTGAATTTGAACTATATTTCAACGTTTTTTGATGGTTCTGAGCCACCAAACACACTTAAAGCATGCAGAATCGACTCAGAATAGGGAAAAGGAGACGTTTAGGTCAATTTTATGCATTCTGGCGTTCGTAGATACAAGAAAACTGTTAAAATTCTTCAGAAACGTCACTTTTGAAGTGTTTTCTTGTACTTTTAAGCCAATCAGATACCCTACGGGCTCGGAAAGTGCAACGAAACCATCAAATTTTAGCTAGAAACTGTATTTTTGTCGATTTTTATTGAATTTGAACTATATTTCAACGTTTTTGATGGTTCTGAGCCACCAAACACACTTAAAGCATGCAGAATCGACTCAGAATAGGAAAAGGAGACGTTTAGGTCAATTTTATGCATTCTGGCGTTCGTAGATACAAGAAAACTGTTAAAATTCTTCAGAAACGTCACTTTTGAAGTGTTTTCTTGTACATTTAAGCCAATCAGATAACCTACGGGCTCGGAAAGTGCAACGAAACCATCAAATTTTAGCTAGAAACTGTATTTTTGTCGATTTTTATTGAATTTGAACTATATTTCAACGTTTTTTGATGGTTCTGAGCCACCAAACACACTTAAAGCATGCAGAATCGACTCAGAATAGGAAAAGGAGACGTTTAGGTCAATTTTATGCATTCTGGCGTTCGTAGATACAAGAAAACTGTTAAAATTCTTCAGAAACGTCACTTTTGAAGTGTTTTCTTGTACTTTTAAGCCAATCAGATACCCTATGGGCTCGGAAAGTGCAACGAAACCATCAAATTTTAGCTAGAAACTGTATTTTTGTCGATTCTTATTGAATTTGAACTATATTTCAACGTTTTTTGATGGTTCTGAGCCACCAAACACACTTAAAGCATGCAGAATCGACTCAGAATAGGAAAAGGAGACGTTTAGGTCAATTTTATGCATTCTGGCGTTCGTAGATACAAGAAAACTGTTAAAATTCTTCAGAAACGTCACTTTTGAAGTGTTTTCTTGTACTTTTAAGCCAATCAGATACCCAACGGGCTCGGAAAGTGCAACGAAACCATCAAATTTTAGCTAGAAACTGTATTTTTGTCGATTTTTATTGAATTTGAACTATATTTCAACGTTTTTTGATGGTTCTGAGCCACCAAACACACTTAAAGCATGCCGAATCGACTCAGAATAGGAAAAGGAGACGTTTAGGTCAATTTTATGCATTCTGGCTTTCGTAGATACAAGAAAACTGTTAAAATTCTTCAGAAACGTCACTTTTGAAGTGTTTTCTTGTACTTTTAAGCCAATCAGATACCCTACGGGCTCGGAAAGTGCAACGAAACCATCAAATTTTAGCTAGAAACTGTATTTTTGTCGATTTTTATTGAATTTGAACTATATTTCAACGTTTTTTGATGGTTCTGAGCTACCAAACACAGTTAAAGCATGCAGAATCGACTCAGAATAGGAAAAGGAGACGTTTAGGTCAATTTTATGCATTCTGGCGTTCGTAGATACAAGAAAACTGTTAAAATTCTTCAGAAACGTCACTTTTGAAGTGTTTTCTTGTACTTTTAAGCCAATCAGATACCCTACGGGCTCGGAAAGTGCAACGAAACCATCAAATTTTAGCTAGAAACTGTATTTTTGTCGATTTTTATTGAATTTGAACTATATTTCAACGTTTTTTGATGGTTCTGAGCCACCAAACACACTTAAAGCATGCAGAATCGACTCAGAATAGGAAAAGGAGACGTTTAGGTCAATTTTATGCATTCTGGCGTTCGTAGATACAAGAAAACTGTTAAAATTCTTCAGAAACGTCACTTTTGAAGTGTTTTCTTGTACTTTTAAGCCAATCAGATACCCTACGGGCTCGGAAAGTGCAACGAAACCATCAAATTTTAGCTAGAAACTGTATTTTTGTCGATTTTTATTGAATTTGAACTATATTTCAACGTTTTTTGATGGTTCTGAGCCACCAAACACACTTAAAGCATGCAGAATCGACTCAGAATAGGAAAAGGAGACGTTTAGGTCAATTTTATGCATTCTGGCGTTCGTAGATACAAGAAAACTGTTAAAATTCTTCAGAAACGTCACTTTTGAAGTGTTTTCTTGTACTTTTAAGCCAATCAGATACCCTACGGGCTCGGAAAGTGCAACGAAACCATCAAATTTTAGCTAGAAACTGTATTTTTGTCGATTTTTATTGAATTTGAACTATATTTCAACGTTTTTTGATGGTTCTGAGCCACCAAACACGCTTAAAGCATGCAGAATCGACTCAGAATAGGAAAAGGAGACGTTTAGGTCAATTTTATGCATTCTGGCGTTCGTAGATACAAGAAAACTGTTAAAATTCTTCAGAAACGTCACTTTTGAAGTGTTTTCTTGTACTTTTAAGCCAATCAGATACCCTACGGGCTCGGAAAGTGCAACGAAACCATCAAATTTTAGCTAGAAACTGTATTTTTGTCGATTTTTATTGAATTTGAACTATATTTCAACGTTTTTTGATGGTTCTGAGCCACCAAACACACTTAAAGCATGCAGAATCGACTCAGAATAGGAAAAGGAGACGTTTAGGTCAATTTTATGCATTCTGGCGTTCGTAGATACAAGAAAACTGTTAAAATTCTTCAGAAACGTCACTTTTGAAGTGTTTTCTTGTACTTTTAAGCCAATCAGATACCCTACGGGCTCGGAAAGTGCAACGAAACCATCAAATTTTAGCTAGAAACTGTATTTTTGTCGATTTTTATTGAATTTGAACTATATTTCAACGTTTTTTGATGGTTCTGAGCCACCAAACACACTTAAAGCATGCAGAATCGACTCAGAATAGGAAAAGGAGACGTTTAGGTCAATTTTATGCATTCTGGCGTTCGTAGATACAAGAAAACTGTTAAAATTCTTCAGAAACGTCACTTTTGAAGTGTTTTCTTGTACTTTTAAGCCAATCAGATACCCAACGGGCTCGGAAAGTGCAACGAAACCATCAAATTTTAGCTAGAAACTGTATTTTTGTCGATTTTTATTGAATTTGAACTATATTTCAACGTTTTTTGATGGTTCTGAGCCACCAAACACACTTAAAGCATGCCGAATCGACTCAGAATAGGAAAAGGAGACGTTTAGGTCAATTTTATGCATTCTGGCTTTCGTAGATACAAGAAAACTGTTAAAATTCTTCAGAAACGTCACTTTTGAAGTGTTTTCTTGTACTTTTAAGCCAATCAGATACCCTACGGGCTCGGAAAGTGCAACGAAACCATCAAATTTTAGCTAGAAACTGTATTTTTGTCGATTTTTATTGAATTTGAACTATATTTCAACGTTTTTTTATGGTTCTGAGCCACCAAACACACTTAAAGCATGCAGAATCGACTCAGAATAGGAAAAGGAGACGTTTAGGTCAATTTTATGCATTCTGGCGTTCGTAGATACAAGAAAACTGTTAAAATTCTTCAGAAACGTCACTTTTGAAGTGTTTTCTTGTACTTTTAAGCCAATCAGATACCCTACGGGCTCGGAAAGTGCAACGAAACCATCAAATTTTAGCTAGAAACTGTATTTTTGTCGATTTTTATTGAATTTGAACTATATTTCAACGTTTTTTGATGGTTCTGAGCCACCAAACACACTTAAAGCATGCAGAATCGACTCAGAATAGGAAAAGGAGACGTTTAGGTCAATTTTATGCATTCTGGCGTTCGTAGATACAAGAAAACTGTTAAAATTCTTCAGAAACGTCACTTTTGAAGTGTTTTCTTGTACTTTTAAGCCAATCAGATACCCTACGGGCTCGGAAAGTGCAACGAAACCATCAAATTTTAGCTAGAAACTGTATTTTTGTCGATTTTTATTGAATTTGAACTATATTTCAACGTTTTTTGATGGTTCTGAGCCACCAAACACACTTAAAGCATGCCGAATCGACTCAGAATAGGAAAAGGAGACGTTTAGGTCAATTTTATGCATTCTGGCTTTCGTAGATACAAGAAAACTGTTAAAATTCTTCAGAAACGTCACTTTTGAAGTGTTTTCTTGTACTTTTAAGCCAATCAGATACCCTACGGGCTCGGAAAGTGCAACGAAACCATCAAATTTTAGCTAGAAACTGTATTTTTGTCGATTTTTATTGAATTTGAACTATATTTCAACGTTTTTTGATGGTTCTGAGCTACCAAACACAGTTAAAGCATGCAGAATCGACTCAGAATAGGAAAAGGAGACGTTTAGGTCAATTTTATGCATTCTGGCGTTCGTAGATACAAGAAAACTGTTAAAATTCTTCAGAAACGTCACTTTTGAAGTGTTTTCTTGTACTTTTAAGCCAATCAGATACCCTACGGGCTCGGAAAGTGCAACGAAACCATCAAATTTTAGCTAGAAACTGTATTTTTGTCGATTTTTATTGAATTTGAACTATATTTCAACGTTTTTTGATGGTTCTGAGCCACCAAACACACTTAAAGCATGCAGAATCGACTCAGAATAGGAAAAGGAGACGTTTAGGTCAATTTTATGCATTCTGGCGTTCGTAGATACAAGAAAACTGTTAAAATTCTTCAGAAACGTCACTTTTGAAGTGTTTTCTTGTACTTTTAAGCCAATCAGATACCCTACGGGCTCGGAAAGTGCAACGAAACCATCAAATTTTAGCTAGAAACTGTATTTTTGTCGATTTTTATTGAATTTGAACTATATTTCAACGTTTTTTGATGGTTCTGAGCCACCAAACACACTTAAAGCATGCAGAATCGACTCAGAATAGGAAAAGGAGACGTTTAGGTCAATTTTATGCATTCTGGCGTTCGTAGATACAAGAAAACTGTTAAAATTCTTCAGAAACGTCACTTTTGAAGTGTTTTCTTGTACTTTTAAGCCAATCAGATACCCTACGGGCTCGGAAAGTGCAACGAAACCATCAAATTTTAGCTAGAAACTGTATTTTTGTCGATTTTTATTGAATTTGAACTATATTTCAACGTTTTTTGATGGTTCTGAGCCACCAAACACGCTTAAAGCATGCAGAATCGACTCAGAATAGGAAAAGGAGACGTTTAGGTCAATTTTATGCATTCTGGCGTTCGTAGATACAAGAAAACTGTTAAAATTCTTCAGAAACGTCACTTTTGAAGTGTTTTCTTGTACTTTTAAGCCAATCAGATACCCTACGGGCTCGGAAAGTGCAACGAAACCATCAAATTTTAGCTAGAAACTGTATTTTTGTCGATTTTTATTGAATTTGAACTATATTTCAACGTTTTTTGATGGTTCTGAGCCACCAAACACACTTAAAGCATGCCGAATCGACTCAGAATAGGAAAAGGAGACGTTTAGGTCAATTTTATGCATTCTGGCGTTCGTAGATACAAGAAAACTGTTAAAATTCTTCAGAAACGTCACTTTTGAAGTGTTTTCTTGTACTTTTAAGCCAATCAGATACCCTACGGGCTCGGAAAGTGCAACGAAACCATCAAATTTTAGCTAGAAACTGTATTTTTGTCGATTTTTATTGAATTTGAACTATATTTCAACGTTTTTTGATGGTTCTGAGCCACCAAACACACTTAAAGCATGCCGAATCGACTCAGAATAGGAAAAGGAGACGTTTAGGTCAATTTTATGCATTCTGGCTTTCGTAGATACAAGAAAACTGTTAAAATTCTTCAGAAACGTCACTTTTGAAGTGTTTTCTTGTACTTTTAAGCCAATCAGATACCCTACGGGCTCGGAAAGTGCAACGAAACCATCAAATTTTAGCTAGAAACTGTATTTTTGTCGATTTTTATTGAATTTGAACTATATTTCAACGTTTTTTGATGGTTCCGAGCCACCAAACACAGTTAAAGCATGCAGAATCGACTCAGAATAGGAAAAGGAGACGTTTAGGTCAATTTTATGCATTCTGGCGTTCGTAGATACAAGAAAACTGTTAAAATTCTTCAGAAACGTCACTTTTGAAGTGTTTTCTTGTACTTTTAAGCCAATCAGATACCCTACGGGCTCGGAAAGTGCAACGAAACCATCAAATTTTAGCTAGAAACTGTATTTTTGTCGATTTTTATTGAATTTGAACTATATTTCAACGTTTTTTGATGGTTCTGAGCCACCAAACACACTTAAAGCATGCAGAATCGACTCAGAATAGGAAAAGGAGACGTTTAGGTCAATTTTATGCATTCTGGCGTTCGTAGATACAAGAAAACTGTTAAAATTCTTCAGAAACGTCACTTTTGAAGTGTTTTCTTGTACTTTTAAGCCAATCAGATACCCCACGGGCTCGGAAAGTGCAACGAAACCATCAAATTTTAGCTAGAAACTGTATTTTTGTCGATTTTTATTGAATTTGAACTATATTTCAACGTTTTTTGATGGTTCTGAGCCACCAAACACAATTAAAGCATGCAGAATCGACTCAGAATAGGAAAAGGAGACGTTTAGGTCAATTTTATGCATTCTGGCGTTCGTAGATACAAGAAAACTGTTAAAATTCTTCAGAAACGTCACTTTTGAAGTGTTTTCTTGTACTTTTAAGCCAATCAGATACCCAACGGGCTCGGAAAGTGCAACGAAACCATCAAATTTTAGCTAGAAACTGTATTTTTGTCGATTTTTATTGAATTTGAACTATATTTCAACGTTTTTTGATGGTTCTGAGCCACCAAACACGCTTAAAGCATGCAGAATCGACTCAGAATAGGAAAAGGAGACGTTTAGGTCAATTTTATGCATTCTGGCGTTCGTAGATACAAGAAAACTGTTAAAATTCTTCAGAAACGTCACTTTTGAAGTGTTTTCTTGTACTTTTAAGCCAATCAGATACCCTACGGGCTCGGAAAGTGCAACGAAACCATCAAATTTTAGCTAGAAACTGTATTTTTGTCGATTTTTATTGAATTTGAACTATATTTCAACGTTTTTTGATGGTTCTGAGCCACCAAACACACTTAAAGCATGCAGAATCGACTCAGAATAGGAAAAGGAGACGTTTAGGTCAATTTTATGCATTCTGGCGTTCGTAGATACAAGAAAACTGTTAAAATTCTTCAGAAACGTCACTTTTGAAGTGTTTTCTTGTAGTTTTAAGCCAATCAGATACCCAACGGGCTCGGAAAGTGCAACGAAACCATCAAATTTTAGCTAGAAACTGTATTTTTGTCGATTTTTATTGAATTTGAACTATATTTCAACGTTTTTTGATGGTTCTGAGCCACCAAACACACTTAAAGCATGCAGAATCGACTCAGAATAGGAAAAGGAGACGTTTAGGTCAATTTTATGCATTCTGGCGTTCGTAGATACAAGAAAACTGTTAAAATTCTTCAGAAACGTCACTTTTGAAGTGTTTTCTTGTACTTTTAAGCCAATCAGATACCCTACGGGCTCGGAAAGTGCAACGAAACCATCAAATTTTAGCTAGAAACTGTATTTTTGTCGATTTTTATTGAATTTGAACTATATTTCAACGTTTTTTGATGGTTCTGAGCCACCAAACACACTTAAAGCATGCAGAATCGACTCAGAATAGGAAAAGGAGACGTTTAGGTCAATTTTATGCATTCTGGCGTTAGTAGATACAAGAAAACTGTTAAAATTCTTCAGAAACGTCACTTTTGAAGTGTTTTCTTGTACTTTTAAGCCAATCAGATACCCTACGGGCTCGGAAAGTGCAACGAAACCATCAAATTTTAGCTAGAAACTGTATTTTTGTCGATTTTTATTGAATTTGAACTATATTTCAACGTTTTTTGATGGTTCTGAGCCACCAAACACACTTAAAGCATGCAGAATCGACTCAGAATAGGAAAAGGAGACGTTTAGGTCAATTTTATGCATTCTGGCGTTCGTAGATACAAGAAAACTGTTAAAATTCTTCAGAAACGTCACTTTTGAAGTGTTTTCTTGTACTTTTAAGCCAATCAGATACCCTACGGGCTCGGAAAGTGCAACGAAACCATCAAATTTTAGCTAGAAACTGTATTTTTGTCGATTTTTATTGAATTTGAACTATATTTCAACGTTTTTTGATGGTTCTGAGCCACCAAACACACTTAAAGCATGCAGAATCGACTCAGAATAGGAAAAGGAGACGTTTAGGTCAATTTTATGCATTCTGGCGTTCGTAGATACAAGAAAACTGTTAAAATTCTTCAGAAACGTCACTTTTGAAGTGTTTTCTTGTACTTTTAAGCCAATCAGATACCCTACGGGCTCGGAAAGTGCAACGAAACCATCAAATTTTAGCTAGAAACTGTATTTTTGTCGATTTTTATTGAATTTGAACTATATTTCAACGTTTTTTGATGGTTCTGAGCCACCAAACACACTTAAAGCATGCAGAATCGACTCAGAATAGGAAAAGGAGACGTTTAGGTCAATTTTATGCATTCTGGCGTTCGTAGATACAAGAAAACTGTTAAAATTCTTCAGAAACGTCACTTTTGAAGTGTTTTCTTGTAGTTTTAAGCCAATCAGATACCCAACGGGCTCGGAAAGTGCAACGAAACCATCAAATTTTAGCTAGAAACTGTATTTTTGTGGATTTTTATTGAATTTGAACTATATTTTAACGTTTTTTGATGGTTCTGAGCCACCAAACACACTTAAAGCATGCAGAATCGACTCAGAATAGGAAAAGGAGACGTTTAGGTCAATTTTATGCATTCTGGCGTTCGTAGATACAAGAAAACTGTTAAAATTCTTCAGAAACGTCACTTTTGAAGTGTTTTCTTGTACTTTTAAGCCAATCAGATACCCAACGGGCTCGGAAAGTGCAACGAAACCATCAAATTTTAGCTAGAAACTGTATTTTTGTCGATTTTTATTGAATTTGAACTATGTTTCAACGTTTTTTGATGGTTCTGAGCCACCAAACACACTTAAAGCATGCAGAATCGACTCAGAATAGGAAAAGGAGACGTTTAGGTCAATTTTATGCATTCTGGCGTTCGTAGATACAAGAAAACTGTTAAAATTCTTCAGAAACGTCACTTTTGAAGTGTTTTCTTGTACTTTTAAGCCAATCAGATAACCTACGGGCTCGGAAAGTGCAACGAAACCATCAAATTTTAGCTAGAAACTGTATTTTTGTCGATTTTTATTGAATTTGAACTATATTTCAACGTTTTTTGATGGTTCTCAGCCACCAAACACACTTAAAGCATGCAGAATCGACTCAGAATAGGAAAAGGAGACGTTTAGGTCAATTTTATGCATTCTGGCGTTCGTAGATACAAGAAAACTGTTAAAATTCTTTAGAAACATCACTTTTGAAGTGTTTTCTTGTACTTTTAAGCCAATCAGATACCCTACGGGCTCGGAAAGTGCAACGAAACAATCAAATTTTAGCTAGAAACTGTATTTTTGTCGATTTTTATTGAATTTGAACTATATTTCAACGTTTTTTGATGGTTCTCAGCCACCAAACACACTTAAAGCATGCAGAATCGACTCAGAATAGGAAAAGGAGACGTTTAGGTCAATTTTATGCATTCTGGCGTTCGTAGATACAAGAAAACTGTTAAAATTCTTCAGAAACGTCACTTTTGAAGTGTTTTCTTGTACTTTTAAGCCAATCAGATACCCTACGGGCTCGGAAAGTGCAACGAAACCATCAAATTTTAGCTAGAAACTGTATTTTTGTCGATTTTTATTGAATTTGAACTATATTTCAACGTTTTTTGATGGTTCTGAGCCACCAAACACACTTAAAGCATGCAGAATCGACTCAGAATAGGAAAAGGAGACGTTTAGGTCAATTTTATGCATTCTGGCGTTCGTAGATACAAGAAAACTGTTAAAATTCTTCAGAAACGTCACTTTTGAAGTGTTTTCTTGTACTTTTAAGCCAATCAGATACCCTACGGGCTCGGAAAGTGCAACGAAACCATCAAATTTTAGCTAGAAACTGTATTTTTGTCGATTTTTATTGAATTTGAACTATATTTCAACGTTTTTTGATGGTTCTGAGCCACCAAACACACTTAAAGTATGCAGAATCGACTCAGAATAGGAAAAGGAGACGTTTAGGTCAATTTTATGCATTCTGGCGTTCGTAGATACAAGAAAACTGTTAAAATTCTTCAGAAACGTCACTTTTGAAGTGTTTTCTTGTACTTTTAAGCCAATGAGATACCCCACGGGCTCGGAAAGTGCAACGAAACCATCAAATTTTAGCTAGAAACTGTATTTTTGTCGATTTTTATTGAATTTGAACTATATTTCAACGTTTTTTGATGGTCCTGAGCCACCAAACACACTTAAAGCATGCAGAATCGACTCAGAATAGGAAAAGGAGACGTTTAGGTCAATTTTATGCATTCTGGCGTTCGTAGATACAAGAAAACTGTTAAAATTCTTCAGAAACGTCACTTTTGAAGTGTTTTCTTGTACTTTTAAGCCAATCAGATACCCTACGGGCTCGGAAAGTGCAACGAAACCATCAAATTTTAGCTAGAAACTGTATTTTTGTCGATTTTTATTGAATTTGAACTATATTTCAACGTTTTTTGATGGTTCTGAGCCACCAAACACACTTAAAGCATGCAGAATCGACTCAGAATAGGAAAAGGAGACGTTTAGGTCAATTTTATGCATTCTGGCGTTCGTAGATACAAGAAAACTGTTAAAATTCTTCAGAAACGTCACTTTTGAAGTGTTTTCTTGTACTTTTAAGCCAATCAGATACCCCACGGGCTCGGAAAGTGCAACGAAACCATCAAATTTTAGCTAGAAACTGTATTTTTGTCGATTTTTATTGAATTTGAACTATATTTCAACGTTTTTTGATGGTCCTGAGCCACCAAACACACTTAAAGCATGCAGAATCGACTCAGAATAGGAAAAGGAGACGTTTAGGTCAATTTTATGCATTCTGGCGTTCGTAGATACAAGAAAACTGTTAAAATTCTTCAGAAACGTCACTTTTGAAGTGTTTTCTTGTACTTTTAAGCCAATCAGATACCCTACGGGCTCGGAAAGTGCAACGAAACCATCAAATTTTAGCTAGAAACTGTATTTTTGTCGATTTTTATTGAATTTGAACTATATTTCAACGTTTTTTGATGGTTCTGAGCCACCAAACACACTTAAAGCATGCAGAATCGACTCAGAATAGGAAAAGGAGACGTTTAGGTCAATTTTATGCATTCTGGCGTTCGTAGATACAAGAAAACTGTTAAAATTCTTCAGAAACGTCACTTTTGAAGTGTTTTCTTGTACTTTTAAGCCAATCAGATACCCTACGGGCTCGGAAGGTGCAACGAAACCATCAAATTTTAGCTAGAAACTGTATTTTTGTCGATTTTTATTGAATTTGAACTATATTTCAACGTTTTTTGATGGTTCTGAGCCACCAAACACACTTAAAGCATGCAGAATCGACTCAGAATAGGAAAAGGAGACGTTTAGGTCAATTTTATGCATTCTGGCGTTCGTAGATACAAGAAAACTGTTAAAATTCTTCAGAAACGTCACTTTTGAAGTGTTTTCTTGTACTTTTAAGCCAATCAGATACCCTACGGGCTCGGAAAGTGCAACGAAACCATAAAATTTTAGCTATAAACTGTATTTTTGTCGATTTTTATTGAATTTGAACTATATTTCAACGTTTTTTGATGGTTCTGAGCCACCAAACACACTTAAAGCATGCAGAATCGACTCAGAATAGGAAAAGGAGACGTTTAGGTCAATTTTATGCATTCTGGCGTTCGTAGATACAAGAAAACTGTTAAAATTCTTCAGAAACGTCACTTTTGAAGTGTTTTCTTGTACTTTTAAGCCAATCAGATACCCTACGGGCTCGAAAAGTGCAACGAAACCATCAAATTTTAGCTAGAAACTGTATTTTTGTCGATTTTTATTGAATTTGAACTATATTTCAACGTTTTTTGATGGTTCTGAGCCACCAAACACACTTAAAGCATGCAGAATCGACTCAGAATAGGAAAAGGAGATGTTTAGGTCAATTTTATGCATTCTGGCGTTCGTAGATACAAGAAAACTGTTAAAATTCTTCAGAAACGTCACTTTTGAAGTGTTTTCTTGTACTTTTAAGCCAATCAGATACCCTACAGGCTCGGAAAGTGCAACGAAACCATCAAATTTTAGCTAGAAACTGTATTTTTGTCGATTTTTATTGAATTTGAACTATATTTCAACGTTTTTTGATGGTTCTCAGCCACCAAACACACTTAAAGCATGCAGAATCGACTCAGAATAGGAAAAGGAGACGTTTAGGTCAATTTTATGCATTCTGGCGTTCGTAGATACAAGAAAACTGTTAAAATTCTTCAGAAACGTCACTTTTGAAGTGTTTTCTTGTACTTTTAAGCCAATCAGATACCCTACGGGCTCGGAAGGTGCAACGAAACCATCAAATTTTAGCTAGAAACTGTATTTTTGTCGATTTTTATTGAATTTGAACTATATTTCAACGTTTTTTGATGGTTCTGAGCCACCAAACACACTTAAAGCATGCAGAATCGACTCAGAATAGGAAAAGGAGACGTTTAGGTCAATTTTATGCATTCTGGCGTTCGTAGATACAAGAAAACTGTTAAAATTCTTCAGAAACGTCACTTTTGAAGTGTTTTCTTGTACTTTTAAGCCAATCAGATACCCTACGGGCTCGGAAAGTGCAACGAAACCATAAAATTTTAGCTATAAACTGTATTTTTGTCGATTTTTATTGAATTTGAACTATATTTCAACGTTTTTTGATGGTTCTGAGCCACCAAACACACTTAAAGCATGCAGAATCGACTCAGAATAGGAAAAGGAGACGTTTAGGTCAATTTTATGCATTCTGGCGTTCGTAGAAACAAGAAAACTGTTAAAATTCTTCAGAAACGTCACTTTTGAAGTGTTTTCTTGTACTTTTAAGCCAATCAGATACCCTACGGGCTCGAAAAGTGCAACGAAACCATCAAATTTTAGCTAGAAACTGTATTTTTGTCGATTTTTATTGAATTTGAACTATATTTCAACGTTTTTTGATGGTTCTGAGCCACCAAACACACTTAAAGCATGCAGAATCGACTCAGAATAGGAAAAGGAGATGTTTAGGTCAATTTTATGCATTCTGGCGTTCGTAGATACAAGAAAACTGTTAAAATTCTTCAGAAACGTCACTTTTGAAGTGTTTTCTTGTACTTTTAAGCCCATCAGATACCCTACAGGCTCGGAAAGTGCAACGAAACCATCAAATTTTAGCTAGAAACTGTATTTTTGTCGATTTTTATTGAATTTGAACTATATTTCAACGTTTTTTGATGGTTCTGAGCCACCAAACACACTTAAAGCATGCAGAATCGACTCAGAATAGGAAAAGGAGACGTTTAGGTCAATTTTATGCATTCTGGCGTTCGTAGATACAAGAAAACTGTTAAAATTCTTCAGAAACGTCACTTTTGAAGTGTTTTCTTGTACTTTTAAGCCAATCAGATACCCTACGGGCTCGGAAAGTGCAACGAAACCATCAAATTTTAGCTAGAAACTGTATTTTTGTCGATTTTTATTGAATTTGAACTATATTTCAACGTTTTTTGATGGTTCTGAGCCACCAAACACACTTAAAGCATGCAGAATCGACTCAGAATAGGAAAAGGAGACGTTTAGGTCAATTTTATGCATTCTGGCGTTCGTAGATACAAGAAAACTGTTAAAATTCTTCAGAAACGTCACTTTTGAAGTGTTTTCTTGTACTTTTAAGCCAATCAGATACCCTACGGGCTCGGAAAGTGCAACGAAACCATCAAATTTTAGCTAGAAACTGTATTTTTGTCGATTTTTATTGAATTTGAACTATATTTCAACGTTTTTTGATGGTTCTGAGCCACCAAACACACTTAAAGCATGCAGAATCGACTCAGAATAGGAAAAGGAGACGTTTAGGTCAATTTTATGCATTCTGGCGTTCGTAGATACAAGAAAACTGTTAAAATTCTTCAGAAACGTCACTTTTGAAGTGTTTTCTTGTACTTTTAAGCCAATCAGATACCCTACGGGCTCGGAAAGTGCAACGAAACCATAAAATTTTAGCTAGAAACTGTATTTTTGTCGATTTTTATTGAATTTGAACTATATTTCAACGTTTTTTGATGGTTCTGAGCCACCAAACACACTTAAAGCATGCAGAATCGACTCAGAATAGGAAAAGGAGACGTTTAGGTCAATTTTATGCATTCTGGCGTTCGTAGATACAAGAAAACTGTTAAAATTCTTCAGAAACGTCACTTTTGAAGTGTTTTCTTGTACTTTTAAGCCAATCAGATACCCAACGGGCTCGGAAAGTGCAACGAAACCATCAAATTTTAGCTAGAAACTGTATTTTTGTCGATTTTTATTGAATTTGAACTATATTTCAACGTTTTTTGATGGTTCTGAGCCACCAAACACACTTAAAGCATGCAGAATCGACTCAGAATAGGAAAAGGAGACGTTTAGGTCAAATTTATGCATTCTGGCGTTCGTAGATACAAGAAAACTGTTAAAATTCTTCAGAAACGTCACTTTTGAAGTGTTTTCTTGTACTTTTAAGCCAATCAGATACCCTACGGGCTCGGAAAGTGCAACGAAACCATCAAATTTTAGCTAGAAACTGTTTTTTGTCGATTTTTATTGAATTTGAACTATATTTCAACGTTTTTTGATGGTTCTGAGCCACCAAACACACTTAAAGCATGCAGAATCGACTCAGAATAGGAAAAGGAGACGTTTAGGTCAATTTTATGCATTCTGGCGTTCGTAGATACAAGAAAACTGTTAAAATTCTTCAGAAACGTCACTTTTGAAGTGTTTTCTTGTACTTTTAAGCCAATCAGATACCCAACGGGCTCGGAAAGTGCAACGAAACCATCAAATTTTAGCTAGAAACTGTATTTTTGTCGATTTTTATTGAATTTGAACTATATTTCAACGTTTTTTGATGGTTCTGAGCCACCAAACACACTTAAAGCATGCAGAATCGACTCAGAATAGGAAAAGGAGACGTTTAGGTCAAATTTATGCATTCTGGCG
Organism: Zophobas morio; assembly: GCF_036711695.1. NCBI lineage: Eukaryota > Metazoa > Arthropoda > Insecta > Coleoptera > Tenebrionidae > Zophobas > Zophobas morio. The sequence goes on along the minus strand of NW_026972491.1, from coordinate 65,649 downwards.
TTCGTAGATACAAGAAAACTGTTAAAATTCTTCAGAAACGTCACTTTTGAGGTGTTTTCTTGTACTTTTAAGCCAATCAGATACCCTACGGGCTCGGAAAGTGCAACGAAACCATCAAATTTTAGCTAGAAACTGTATTTTTGTCGATTTTTATTGAATTTGAACTATATTTCAACGTTTTTTGATGGTTCTGAGCCACCAAACACACTTAAAGCATGCAGAATCGACTCAGAATAGGAAAAGGAGACGTTTAGGTCAATTTTATGCATTCTGGCGTTCGTAGATACAAGAAAACTGTTAAAATTCTTCAGAAACGTCACTTTTGAAGTGTTTTCTTGTACTTTTAAGCCAATCAGATACCCTACGGGCTCGGAAAGTGCAACGAAACCATAAAATTTTAGCTAGAAACTGTATTTTTGTCGATTTTTATTGAATTTGAACTATATTTCAACGTTTTTTGATGGTTCTGAGCCACCAAACACACTTAAAGCATGCAGAATCGACTCAGAATAGGAAAAGGAGACGTTTAGGTCAATTTTATGCATTCTGGCGTTCGTAGATACAAGAAAACTGTTAAAATTCTTCAGAAACGTCACTTTTGAAGTGTTTTCTTGTACTTTTAAGCCAATCAGATACCCAACGGGCTCGGAAAGTGCAACGAAACCATCAAATTTTAGCTAGAAACTGTATTTTTGTCGATTTTTATTGAATTTGAACTATATTTCAACGTTTTTTGATGGTTCTGAGCCACCAAACACACTTAAAGCATGCAGAATCGACTCAGAATAGGAAAAGGAGACGTTTAGGTCAAATTTATGCATTCTGGCGTTCGTAGATACAAGAAAACTGTTAAAATTCTTCAGAAACATCACTTTTGAAGTGTTTTCTTGTACTTTTAAGCCAATCAGATACCCTACGGGCTCGGAAAGTGCAACGAAACCATCAAATTTTAGCTAGAAACTGTATTTTTGTCGATTTTTATTGAATTTGAACTATATTTCAACGTTTTTTGATGGTTCTGAGCCACCAAACACACTTAAAGCATGCAGAATCGACTCAGAATAGGAAAAGGAGACGTTTAGGTCAATTTTATGCATTCTGGCGTTCGTAGATACAAGAAAACTGTTAAAATTCTTCAGAAAAGTCACTTTTGAAGTGTTTTCTTGTACTTTTAAGCCAATCAGATACCCTACGGACTCGGAAAGTGCAACGAAACCATCAAATTTTAGCTAGAAACTGTATTTTTGTCGATTTTTATTGAATTTGAACTATATTTCAGCGTTTTTTGATGGTTCTGAGCCACCAAACACACTTAAAGCATGCAGAATCGACTCAGAATAGGAAAAGGAGACGTTTAGGTCAATTTTATGCATTCTGGCGTTCGTAGATACAAGAAAACTGTTAAAATTCTTCAGAAACGTCACTTTTGAAGTGTTTTCTTGTACTTTTAAGCCAATCAGATACCCTACGGGCTCGGAAAGTGCAACGAAACCATCAAATTTTAGCTAGAAACTGTATTTTTGTCGATTTTTATTGAATTTGAACTATATTTCAACGTTTTTTGATGGTTCTGAGCCACCAAACACACTTAAAGCATGCAGAATCGACTCAGAATAGGAAAAGGAGACGTTTAGGTCAATTTTATGCATTCTGGCGTTCGTAGATACAAGAAAACTGTTAAAATTCTTCAGAAACGTCACTTTTGAAGTGTTTTCTTGTACTTTTAAGCAAATCAGATACCCTACGGGCTCGGAAAGTGCAACGAAACCATCAAATTTTAGCTAGAAACTGTATTTTTGTCGATTTTTATTGAATTTGAACTATATTTCAACGTTTTTTGATGGTTCTGAGCCACCAAACACACTTAAAGCATGCAGAATCGACTCAGAATAGGAAAAGGAGACGTTTAGGTCAATTTTATGCATTCTGGCGTTCGTAGATACAAGAAAACTGTTAAAATTCTTCAGAAACGTCACTTTTGAAGTGTTTTCTTGTACTTTTAAGCCAATCAGATACCCTACGGTCTCGGAAAGTGCAACGAAACCATCAAATTTTAGCTAGAAACTGTATTTTTGTCGATTTTTATTGAATTTGAACTATATTTCAAAGTTTTTTGATGGTTCTGAGCCACCAAACACACTTAAAGCATGCAGAATCGACTCAGAATAGGAGAAGGAGACGTTTAGGTCAATTTTATGCATTCTGGCGTTCGTAGATACAAGAAAACTGTTAAAATTCTTCAGAAACGTCACTTTTGAAGTGTTTTCTTGTACTTTTAAGCCAATCAGATACCCTACGGGCTCGGAAAGTGCAACGAAACCATCAAATTTTAGCTAGAAACTGTATTTTTGTCGATTTTTATTGAATTTGAACTATATTTCAACGTTTTTTGATGGTTCTGAGCCACCAAACACACTTAAAGCATGCAGAATCGACTCAGAATAGGAAAAGGAGACGTTTAGGTCAATTTTATGCATTCTGGCGTTCGTAGATACAAGAAAACTGTTAAAATTCTTCAGAAACGTCACTTTTGAAGTGTTTTCTTGTACTTTTAAGCCAATCAGATACCTTACGGGCTCGGAAATTGCAACGAAACCATCAAATTTTAGCTAGAAACTGTATTTTTGTCGATTTTTATTGAATTTGAACTATATTTCAACGTTTTTTGATGGTTCTGAGCCACCAAACACACTTAAAGCATGCAGAATCGACTCAGAATAGGAAAAGGAGACGTTTAGGTCAATTTTATGCATTCTGGCGTTCGTAGATACAAGAAAACTGTTAAAATTCTTCAGAAACGTCACTTTTGAAGTGTTTTCTTGTACTTTTAAGCCAATCAGATACCCTACGGGCTCGGAAAGTGCAACGAAACCATAAAATTTTAGCTAGAAACTGTATTTTTGTCGATTTTTATTGAATTTAAACTATATTTCAACGTTTTTTGATGGTTCTGAGCCACCAAACACACTTAAAGCATGCAGAATCGACTCAGAATAGGAAAAGGAGACGTTTAGGTCAATTTTATGCATTCTGGCGTTCGTAGATACAAGAAAACTGTTAAAATTCTTCAGAAACGTCACTTTTGAAGTGTTTTCTTGTACTTTTAAGCCAATCAGATACCCTACGGGCTCGGAAAGTGCAACGAAACCATCAAATTTTAGCTAGAAACTGTATTTTTGTCGATTTTTATTGAATTTGAACTATATTTCAACGTTTTTTGATGGTTCTGAGCCACCAAACACACTTAAAGCATGCAGAATCGACTCAGAATAGGAAAAGGAGACGTTTAGGTCAATTTTATGCATTCTGGCGTTCGTAGATACAAGAAAACTGTTAAAATTCTTCAGAAACGTCACTTTTGAAGTGTTTTCTTGTACTTTTAAGCCAATCAGATACCCTACGGGCTCGGAAAGTGCAACGAAACCATCAAATTTTAGCTAGAAACTGTATTTTTGTCGATTTTTATTGAATTTGAACTATATTTCAACGTTTTTTGATGGTTCTGAGCCACCAAACACACTTAAAGCATGCAGAATCGACTCAGAATAGGAAAAGGAGACGTTTAGGTCAATTTTATGCATTCTGGCGTTCGTAGATACAAGAAAACTGTTAAAATTCTTCAGAAACGTCACTTTTGAAGTGTTTTCTTGTACTTTTAAGCCAATCAGATACCCTACGGGCTCGGAAAGTGCAACGAAACCATAAAATTTTAGCTAGAAACTGTATTTTTGTCGATTTTTATTGAATTTGAACTATATTTCAACGTTTTTTGATGGTTCTGAGCCACCAAACACACTTAAAGCATGCAGAATCGACTCAGAATAGGAAAAGGAGACGTTTAGGTCAATTTTATGCATTCTGGCGTTCGTAGATACAAGAAAACTGTTAAAATTCTTCAGAAACGTCACTTTTGAAGTGTTTTCTTGTACTTTTAAGCCAATCAGATACCCAACGGGCTCGGAAAGTGCAACGAAACCATCAAATTTTAGCTAGAAACTGTATTTTTGTCGATTTTTATTGAATTTGAACTATATTTCAACGTTTTTTGATGGTTCTGAGCCACCAAACACACTTAAAGCATGCAGAATCGACTCAGAATAGGAAAAGGAGACGTTTAGGTCAAATTTATGCATTCTGGCGTTCGTAGATACAAGAAAACTGTTAAAATTCTTCAGAAACGTCACTTTTGAAGTGTTTTCTTGTACTTTTAAGCCAATCAGATACCCTACGGGCTCGGAAAGTGCAACGAAACCATCAAATTTTAGCTAGAAACTGTATTTTTGTCGATTTTTATTGAATTTGAACTATATTTCAACGTTTTTTGATGGTTCTGAGCCACCAAACACACTTAAAGCATGCAGAATCGACTCAGAATAGGAAAAGGAGACGTTTAGGTCAATTTTATGCATTCTGGCGTTCGTAGATACAAGAAAACTGTTAAAATTCTTCAGAAACGTCACTTTTGAAGTGTTTTCTTGTACTTTTAAGCCAATCAGATACCCAACGGGCTCGGAAAGTGCAACGAAACCATCAAATTTTAGCTAGAAACTGTATTTTTGTCGATTTTTATTGAATTTGAACTATATTTCAACGTTTTTTGATGGTTCTGAGCCACCAAACACACTTAAAGCATGCAGAATCGACTCAGAATAGGAAAAGGAGACGTTTAGGTCAAATTTATGCATTCTGGCGTTCGTAGATACAAGAAAACTGTTAAAATTCTTCAGAAACGTCACTTTTGAGGTGTTTTCTTGTACTTTTAAGCCAATCAGATACCCTACGGGCTCGGAAAGTGCAACGAAACCATCAAATTTTAGCTAGAAACTGTATTTTTGTCGATTTTTATTGAATTTGAACTATATTTCAACGTTTTTTGATGGTTCTGAGCCACCAAACACACTTAAAGCATGCAGAATCGACTCAGAATAGGAAAAGGAGACGTTTAGGTCAATTTTATGCATTCTGGCGTTCGTAGATACAAGAAAACTGTTAAAATTCTTCAGAAACGTCACTTTTGAAGTGTTTTCTTGTACTTTTAAGCCAATCAGATACCCTACGGGCTCGGAAAGTGCAACGAAACCATAAAATTTTAGCTAGAAACTGTATTTTTGTCGATTTTTATTGAATTTGAACTATATTTCAACGTTTTTTGATGGTTCTGAGCCACCAAACACACTTAAAGCATGCAGAATCGACTCAGAATAGGAAAAGGAGACGTTTAGGTCAATTTTATGCATTCTGGCGTTCGTAGATACAAGAAAACTGTTAAAATTCTTCAGAAACGTCACTTTTGAAGTGTTTTCTTGTACTTTTAAGCCAATCAGATAACCAACGGGCTCGGAAAGTGCAACGAAACCATCAAATTTTAGCTAGAAACTGTATTTTTGTCGATTTTTATTGAATTTGAACTATATTTCAACGTTTTTTGATGGTTCTGAGCCACCAAACACACTTAAAGCATGCAGAATCGACTCAGAATAGGAAAAGGAGACGTTTAGGTCAAATTTATGCATTCTGGCGTTCGTAGATACAAGAAAACTGTTAAAATTCTTCAGAAACATCACTTTTGAAGTGTTTTCTTGTACTTTTAAGCCAATCAGATACCCTACGGGCTCGGAAAGTGCAACGAAACCATCAAATTTTAGCTAGAAACTGTATTTTTGTCGATTTTTATTGAATTTGAACTATATTTCAACGTTTTTTGATGGTTCTGAGCCACCAAACACACTTAAAGCATGCAGAATCGACTCAGAATAGGAAAAGGAGACGTTTAGGTCAATTTTATGCATTCTGGCGTTCGTAGATACAAGAAAACTGTTAAAATTCTTCAGAAAAGTCACTTTTGAAGTGTTTTCTTGTACTTTTAAGCCAATCAGATACCCTACGGACTCGGAAAGTGCAACGAAACCATCAAATTTTAGCTAGAAACTGTATTTTTGTCGATTTTTATTGAATTTGAACTATATTTCAGCGTTTTTTGATGGTTCTGAGCCACCAAACACACTTAAAGCATGCAGAATCGACTCAGAATAGGAAAAGGAGACGTTTAGGTCAATTTTATGCATTCTGGCGTTCGTAGATACAAGAAAACTGTTAAAATTCTTCAGAAACGTCACTTTTGAAGTGTTTTCTTGTACTTTTAAGCCAATCAGATACCCTACGGGCTCGGAAAGTGCAACGAAACCATCAAATTTTAGCTAGAAACTGTATTTTTGTCGATTTTTATTGAATTTGAACTATATTTCAACGTTTTTTGATGGTTCTGAGCCACCAAACACACTTAAAGCATGCAGAATCGACTCAGAATAGGAAAAGGAGACGTTTAGGTCAATTTTATGCATTCTGGCGTTCGTAGATACAAGAAAACTGTTAAAATTCTTCAGAAACGTCACTTTTGAAGTGTTTTCTTGTACTTTTAAGCAAATCAGATACCCTACGGGCTCGGAAAGTGCAACGAAACCATCAAATTTTAGCTAGAAACTGTATTTTTGTCGATTTTTATTGAATTTGAACTATATTTCAACGTTTTTTGATGGTTCTGAGCCACCAAACACACTTAAAGCATGCAGAATCGACTCAGAATAGGAAAAGGAGACGTTTAGGTCAATTTTATGCATTCTGGCGTTCGTAGATACAAGAAAACTGTTAAAATTCTTCAGAAACGTCACTTTTGAAGTGTTTTCTTGTACTTTTAAGCCAATCAGATACCCTACGGTCTCGGAAAGTGCAACGAAACCATCAAATTTTAGCTAGAAACTGTATTTTTGTCGATTTTTATTGAATTTGAACTATATTTCAAAGTTTTTTGATGGTTCTGAGCCACCAAACACACTTAAAGCATGCAGAATCGACTCAGAATAGGAGAAGGAGACGTTTAGGTCAATTTTATGCATTCTGGCGTTCGTAGATACAAGAAAACTGTTAAAATTCTTCAGAAACGTCACTTTTGAAGTGTTTTCTTGTACTTTTAAGCCAATCAGATACCCTACGGGCTCGGAAAGTGCAACGAAACCATCAAATTTTAGCTAGAAACTGTATTTTTGTCGATTTTTATTGAATTTGAACTATATTTCAACGTTTTTTGATGGTTCTGAGCCACCAAACACACTTAAAGCATGCAGAATCGACTCAGAATAGGAAAAGGAGACGTTTAGGTCAATTTTATGCATTCTGGCGTTCGTAGATACAAGAAAACTGTTAAAATTCTTCAGAAACGTCACTTTTGAAGTGTTTTCTTGTACTTTTAAGCCAATCAGATACCTTACGGGCTCGGAAATTGCAACGAAACCATCAAATTTTAGCTAGAAACTGTATTTTTGTCGATTTTTATTGAATTTGAACTATATTTCAACGTTTTTTGATGGTTCTGAGCCACCAAACACACTTAAAGCATGCAGAATCGACTCAGAATAGGAAAAGGAGACGTTTAGGTCAATTTTATGCATTCTGGCGTTCGTAGATACAAGAAAACTGTTAAAATTCTTCAGAAACGTCACTTTTGAAGTGTTTTCTTGTACTTTTAAGCCAATCAGATACCCTACGGGCTCGGAAAGTGCAACGAAACCATAAAATTTTAGCTAGAAACTGTATTTTTGTCGATTTTTATTGAATTTAAACTATATTTCAACGTTTTTTGATGGTTCTGAGCCACCAAACACACTTAAAGCATGCAGAATCGACTCAGAATAGGAAAAGGAGACGTTTAGGTCAATTTTATGCATTCTGGCGTTCGTAGATACAAGAAAACTGTTAAAATTCTTCAGAAACGTCACTTTTGAAGTGTTTTCTTGTACTTTTAAGCCAATCAGATACCCTACGGGCTCGGAAAGTGCAACGAAACCATCAAATTTTAGCTAGAAACTGTATTTTTGTCGATTTTTATTGAATTTGAACTATATTTCAACGTTTTTTGATGGTTCTGAGCCACCAAACACACTTAAAGCATGCAGAATCGACTCAGAATAGGAAAAGGAGACGTTTAGGTCAATTTTATGCATTCTGGCGTTCGTAGATACAAGAAAACTGTTAAAATTCTTCAGAAACGTCACTTTTGAAGTGTTTTCTTGTACTTTTAAGCCAATCAGATACCCTACGGGCTCGGAAAGTGCAACGAAACCATCAAATTTTAGCTAGAAACTGTATTTTTGTCGATTTTTATTGAATTTGAACTATATTTCAACGTTTTTTGATGGTTCTGAGCCACCAAACACACTTAAAGCATGCAGAATCGACTCAGAATAGGAAAAGGAGACGTTTAGGTCAATTTTATGCATTCTGGCGTTCGTAGATACAAGAAAACTGTTAAAATTCTTCAGAAACGTCACTTTTGAAGTGTTTTCTTGTACTTTTAAGCCAATCAGATACCCTACGGGCTCGGAAAGTGCAACGAAACCATCAAATTTTAGCTAGAAACTGTATTTTTGTCGATTTTTATTGAATTTGAACTATATTTCAACGTTTTTTGATGGTTCTGAGCCACCAAACACACTTAAAGCATGCAGAATCGACTCAGAATAGGAAAAGGAGACGTTTAGGTCAATTTTATGCATTCTGGCGTTCGTAGATACAAGAAAACTGTTAAAATTCTTCAGAAACGTCACTTTTGAAGTGTTTTCTTGTACTTTTAAGCCAATCAGATACCCTACGGGCTCGGAAAGTGCAACGAAACCATCAAATTTTAGCTAGAAACTGTATTTTTGTCGATTTTTATTGAATTTGAACTATATTTCAACGTTTTTTGATGGTTCTGAGCCACCAAACACACTTAAAGCATGCAGAATCGACTCAGAATAGGAAAAGGAGACGTTTAGGTCAATTTTATGCATTCTGGCGTTCGTAGATACAAGAAAACTGTTAAAATTCTTCAGAAACGTCACTTTTGAAGTGTTTTCTTGTACTTTTAAGCCAATCAGATACCCAACGGGCTCGGAAAGTGCAACGAAACCATCAAATTTTAGCTAGAAACTGTATTTTTGTCGATTTTTATTGAATTTGAACTATATTTCAACGTTTTTTGATGGTTCTGAGCCACCAAACACACTTAAAGCATGCAGAATCGACTCAGAATAGGAAAAGGATATAAATAGTATCTGATTGGCTTAAAAGTACAAGAAAACACTTCAAAAGTGACGTTTCTGAAGAATTTTAACAGTTTTCTTGTATCTACGAACGCCAGAATGCATAAAATTGACCTAAACGTCTCCTTTTCCTATTCTGAGTCGATTCTGCATGCTTTAAGTGTGTTTGGTGGCTCAGAACCATCAAAAAACATTGAAATATAGTTCAAATTCAATAAAAATCGACAAAAATACAGTTTCTAGCTAAAATTTGATGGTTTCGTTTCACTTTCCGAGCCCGTAGGGTATCTGATTGGCTTAAAAATACAAGAAAACACTTCAAAAGTGACGTTTCTGAAGAATTTTAACAGTTTTCTTGTATCTACGAACGCCAGAATGCATAAAATTGACCTAAACGTCTCCTTTTCCTATTCTGAGTCGATTCTGCATGCTTTAAGTGTGTTTGGTGGCTCAGAACCATCAAAAAACGTTGAAATATAGTTCAAATTCAATAAAAATCGACAAAAATACAGTTTCTAGCTAAAATTTGATGGTTTCGTTGCACTTTCCGAGAACGTAGGGTATCTGATTGGCTTAAAAGTACAAGAAAACACTTCAAAAGTGACGTTTCTGAAGAATTTTAACAGTTTTCTTGTATCTACGAACGCCAGAATGCATAAAATTGACCTAAACGTCTACTTTTCCTATTCTGAGTCGATTCTGCATGCTTTAAGTGTGTTTGGTGGCTCAGAACCATCAAAAAACGTTGAAATATAGTTCAAATTCAATAAAAATCGACAAAAATACAGTTTCTAGCTAAAATTTGATGGTTTCGTTGCACTTTCCGAGCCCGTAGGGTATCTGATTGGCTTAAAAGTACAAGAAAACACTTCAAAAGTGACGTTTCTGAAGAATTTTAACAGTTTTCTTGCATGTACGAACGCCAGAATGCATAAAATTGACCTAAACGTCTCCTTTTCCTATTCTGAGTCGATTCTGCATGCTTTAAGTGTGTTTGGTGGCTCAGAACCATCAAAAAACGTTGAAATATAGTTCAAATTCAATAAAAATCGACAAAAATACAGTTTCTAGCTAAAATTTGATGGTTTCGTTGCACTTTCCGAGCCCGTAGGGTATCTGATTGGCTTAAAAGTACAAGAAAACACTTCAAAAGTGACGTTTCTGAAGAATTTTAACAGTTTTCTTGTATCTACGAACGCCAGAATGCATAAAATTGACCTAAACGTCTCCTTTTCCTAATCTGAGTCGATTCTGCATGCTTTAAGTGTGTTTGGTGGCTCAGAACCATCAAAAAACGTTGAAATATAGTTCAAATTCAATAAAAATCGACAAAAATACAGTTTCTAGCTAAAATTTGATGGTTTCGTTGCAGTTCCGAGCCCGTAGGGTATCTGATTGGCTTAAAAGTACAAGAAAACACTTCAAAAGTGACGTTTCTGAAGAATTTTAACAGTTTTCTTGTATCTACGAACGCCAGAATGCATAAAATTGACCTAAACGTCTCCTTTTCCTATTCTGAGTCGATTCTGCATGCTTTAAGTGTGTTTGGTGGCTCAGAAGCATCAAAAAACGTTGAAATATAGTTCAAATTCAACAAAAATCGACAAAAATACAGTTTCTAGCTAAAATTTGATGGTTTCGTTGCACTTTCCGAGCCCGTAGGGTATCTGATTGGCTTAAAAGTACAAGAAAACACTTCAAAAGTGACGTTTCTGAAGAATTTTAACAGTTTTCTTGTATCTACGAACGCCAGAATGCATAAAATTGACCTAAACGTCTCCTTTTCCTATTCTGAGTCGATTCTGCATGCTTTAAGTGTGTTTGGTGGCTCAGAACCATCAAAAAACGTTGAAATATAGTTCAAATTCAATAAAAATCGACAAAAATACAGTTTCTAGCTAAAATTTGATGGTTTCGTTGCACTTTCCGAGCCCGTAGGGTATCTGATTGGCTTAAAAGTACAAGAAAACACTTCAAAAGTGACGTTTCTGAAGAATTTTAACAGTTTTCTTGTATCTACGAACGCCAGAATGCATAAAATTGACCTAAACGTCTCCTTTTCCTATTCTGAGTCGATTCTGCATGCTTTAAGTGTGTTTGGTGGCTCAGAACCATCAAAAAACGTTGAAACATAGTTCAAATTCAATAAAAATCGACAAAAATACAGTTTCTAGCTAAAATTTGATGGTTTCGTTGCAGTTCCGAGCCCGTAGGGTATCTGATTGGCTTAAAAGTACAAGAAAACACTTCAAAAGTGACGTTTCTGAAGAATTTTAACAGTTTTCTTGTATCTACGAACGCCAGAATGCATAAAATTGACCTAAACGTCTCCTTTTCCTATTCTGAGTCGATTCTGCATGCTTTAAGTGTGTTTGGTGGCTCAGAAGCATCAAAAAACGTTGAAATATAGTTCAAATTCAACAAAAATCGACAAAAATACAGTTTCTAGCTAAAATTTGATGGTTTCGTTGCACTTTCCGAGCCCGTAGGGTATCTGATTGGCTTAAAAGTACAAGAAAACACTTCAAAAGTGACGTTTCTGAAGAATTTTAACAGTTTTCTTGTATCTACGAACGCCAGAATGCATAAAATTGACCTAAACGTCTCCTTTTCCTATTCTGAGTCGATTCTGCATGCTTTAAGTGTGTTTGGTGGCTCAGAACCATCAAAAAACGTTGAAATATAGTTCAAATTCAATAAAAATCGACAAAAATACAGTTTCTAGCTAAAATTTGATGGTTTCGTTGCACTTTCCGAGCCCGTAGGGTATCTGATTGGCTTAAAAGTACAAGAAGACACTTCAAAAGTGACGTTTCTGAAGAATTTTAACAGTTTTCTTGTATCTACGAACGCCAGAATGCATAAAATTGACCTAAACGTCTCCTTTTCCTATTCTGAGTCGATTCTGCATGCTTTAAGTGTGTTTGGTGGCTCAGAACCATCAAAAAATGTTGAAATATAGTTCAAATTCAATAAAAATCGACAAAAATACAGTTTCTAGCTAAAATTTGATGGTTTCGTTGCACTTTCCGAGCCCGTTGGGTATCTGATTGGCTTAAAAGTACAAGAAAACACTTCAAAAGTGACGTTTCTGAAGAATTTTAACAGTTTTCTTGTATCTACGAACGCCAGAATGCATAAAATTGACCTAAACGTCTCCTTTTCCTATTCTGAGTCGATTCTGCATGCTTTAAGTGTGTTTGGTGGCTCAGAACCATCAAAAAATGTTGAAATATAGTTCAAATTCAATAAAAATCGACAAAAATACAGTTTCTAGCTAAAATTTGATGGTTTCGTTGCACTTTCCGAGCCCGTAGGGTATCTGATTGGCTTAAAAGTACAAGAAAACACTTCAAAAGTGACGTTTCTGAAGAATTTTAACAGTTTTCTTGTATCTACGAACGCCAGAATGCATAAAATTGACCTAAACGTCTCCTTTTCCTATTCTGAGTCGATTCTGCATGCTTTAAGTGTGTTTGGTGGCTCAGAACCATCAAAAAACGTTGAAATATAGTTCAAATTCAATAAAAATCGACAAAAATACAGTTTCTAGCTAAAATTTGATGGTTTCGTTGCACTTTCCGAGCCCGTAGGGTATCTGATTGGCTTAAAAGTACAAGAAAACACTTCTAAAGTGACGTTTCTGAAGAATTTTAACAGTTTTCTTGTATCTACGAACGCCAGAATGCATAAAATTGACCTAAACGTCTCCTTTTCCTATTCTGAGTCGATTCTGCATGCTTTAAGTGTGTTTGGTGGCTCAGAACCATCAAAAAACGTTGAAATATAGTTCAAATTCAATAAAAATCGACAAAAATACAGTTTCTAGCTAAAATTTGATGGTTTCGTTGCACTTTCGGAGCCCGTAGGGTATCTGATTGGCTTAAAAGTACAAGAAAACACTTCAAAAGTGACGTTTCTGAAGAATTTTAACAGTTTTCTTGTATCTACGAACGCCAGAATGCATAAAATTGACCTAAACGTCTCCTTTTCCTATTTTGAGTCGATTCTGCATGCTTTAAGTGTGTTTGGTGGCTCAGAACCATCAAAAAACGTTGAAATATAGTTCAAATTCAATAAAAATCGACAGAAATACAGTTTCTAGCTAAAATTTGATGGTTTCGTTGCACTTTCCGAGCCCGTAGGGTATCTGATTGGCTTAAAAGTACAAGAAAACACTTCAAAAGTGACGTTTCTGAAGAATTTTAACAGTTTTCTTGTATCTACGAACGCCAGAATGCATAAAATTGACCTAAACGTCTCCTTTTCCTATTCTGAGTCGATTCTGCATGCTTTAAGTGTGTTTGGTGGCTCAGAACCATCAAAAAACGTTGAAATATAGTTCAAATTCAATAAAAATCGACAAAAATACAGTTTCTAGCTAAAATTTGATGGTTTCGTTGCACTTTCCGAGCCCGTAGGGTATCTGATTGGCTTAAAAGTACAAGAAGACACTTCAAAAGTGACGTTTCTGAAGAATTTTAACAGTTTTCTTGTATCTACGAACGCCAGAATGCATAAAATTGACCTAAACGTCTCCTTTTCCTATTCTGAGTCGATTCTGCATGCTTTAAGTGTGTTTGGTGGCTCAGAACCATCAAAAAACGTTGAAATATAGTTCAAATTCAATAAAAATCGACAAAAATACAGTTTCTAGCTAAAATTTGATGGTTTCGTTGCACTTTCCGAGCCCGTTGGGTATCTGATTGGCTTAAAAGTACAAGAAAACACTTCAAAAGTGACGTTTCTGAAGAATTTTAACAGTTTTCTTGTATCTACGAACGCCAGAATGCATAAAATTGACCTAAACGTCTCCTTTTCCTATTCTGAGTCGATTCTGCATGCTTTAAGTGTGTTTGGTGGCTCAGAACCATCAAAAAATGTTGAAATATAGTTCAAATTCAATAAAAATCGACAAAAATACAGTTTCTAGCTAAAATTTGATGGTTTCGTTGCACTTTCCGAGCCCGTAGGGTATCTGATTGGCTTAAAAGTACAAGAAAACACTTCAAAAGTGACGTTTCTGAAGAATTTTAACAGTTTTCTTGTATCTACGAACGCCAGAATGCATAAAATTGACCTAAACGTCTCCTTTTCCTATTCTGAGTCGATTCTGCATGCTTTAAGTGTGTTTGGTGGCTCAGAACCATCAAAAAACGTTGAAATATAGTTCAAATTCAATAAAAATCGACAAAAATACAGTTTCTAGCTAAAATTTGATGGTTTCGTTGCACTTTCCGAGCCCGTAGGGTATCTGATTGGCTTAAAAGTACAAGAAAACACTTCTAAAGTGACGTTTCTGAAGAATTTTAACAGTTTTCTTGTATCTACGAACGCCAGAATGCATAAAATTGACCTAAACGTCTCCTTTTCCTATTCTGAGTCGATTCTGCATGCTTTAAGTGTGTTTGGTGGCTCAGAACCATCAAAAAACGTTGAAATATAGTTCAAATTCAATAAAAATCGACAAAAATACAGTTTCTAGCTAAAATTTGATGGTTTCGTTGCACTTTCCGAGCCCGTAGGGTATCTGATTGGCTTAAAAGTACAAGAAAACACTTCTAAAGTGACGTTTCTGAAGAATTTTAACAGTTTTCTTGTATCTACGAACGCCAGAATGCATAAAATTGACCTAAACGTCTCCTTTTCCTATTCTGAGTCGATTCTGCATGCTTTAAGTGTGTTTGGTGGCTCAGAACCATCAAAAAACGTTGAAATATAGTTCAAATTCAATAAAAATCGACAAAAATACAGTTTCTAGCTAAAATTTGATGGTTTCGTTGCACTTTCGGAGCCCGTAGGGTATCTGATTGGCTTAAAAGTACAAGAAAACACTTCAAAAGTGACGTTTCTGAAGAATTTTAACAGTTTTCTTGTATCTACGAACGCCAGAATGCATAAAATTGACCTAAACGTCTCCTTTTCCTATTTTGAGTCGATTCTGCATGCTTTAAGTGTGTTTGGTGGCTCAGAACCATCAAAAAACGTTGAAATATAGTTCAAATTCAATAAAAATCGACAGAAATACAGTTTCTAGCTAAAATTTGATGGTTTCGTTGCACTTTCCGAGCCCGTAGGGTATCTGATTGGCTTAAAAGTACAAGAAAACACTTCAAAAGTGACGTTTCTGAAGAATTTTAACAGTTTTCTTGTATCTACGAACGCCAGAATGCATAAAATTGACCTAAACGTCTCGTTTTCCTATTCTGAGTCGATTCTGCATGCTTTAAGTGTGTTTGGTGGCTCAGAACCATCAAAAAACGTTGAAATATAGTTCAAATTCAATAAAAATCGACAAAAATACAGTTTCTAGCTAAAATTTGATGGTTTCGTTGCACTTTCCGAGCCCGTAGGGTATCTGATTGGCTTAAAAGTACAAGAAAACACTTCAAAAGTGACGTTTCTGAAGAATTTTAACAGTTTTCTTGTATCTACGAACGCCAGAATGCATAAAATTGACCTAAACGTCTCCTTTTCCTATTCTGAGTCGATTCTGCATGCTTTAAGTGTGTTTGGTGGCTCAGAACCATCAAAAAACGTTGAAATATAGTTCAAATTCAATAAAAATCGACAAAAATACAGTTTCTAGCTAAAATTTGATGGTTTCGTTGCACTTTCCGAGCCCGTAGGGTATCTGATTGGCTTAAAAGTACAAGAAAACACTTCAAAAGTGACGTTTCTGAAGAATTTTAACAGTTTTCTTGTATCTACGAACGCCAGAATGCATAAAATTGACCTAAACGTCTCCTTTTCCTATTCTGAGTCGATTCTGCATGCTTTAAGTGTGTTTGGTGGCTCAGAACCATCAAAAAACGTTGAAATATAGTTCAAATTCAATAAAAATCGACAAAAATACAGTTTCTAGCTAAAATTTGATGGTTTCGTTGCACTTTCCGAGCCCGTAGGGTATCTGATTGGCTTAAAAGTACAAGAAAACACTTCAAAAGTGACGTTTCTGAAGAATTTTAACAGTTTTCTTGTATCTACGAACGCCAGAATGCATAAAATTGACCTAAACGTCTCCTTTTCCTATTCTGAGTCGATTCTGGATGCTTTAAGTGTGTTTGGTGGCTCAGAACCATCAAAAAACGTTGAAATATAGTTCAAATTCAATAAAAATCGACAAAAATACAGTTTCTAGCTAAAATTTGATGGTTTCGTTGCACTTTCCGAGCCCATAGGGTATCTGATTGGCTTAAAAGGACAAGAAAACACTTCAAAAGTGACGTTTCTGAAGAATTTTAACAGTTTTCTTGTATCTACGAACGCCAGAATGCATAAAATTGACCTAAACGTCTCCTTTTCCTATTCTGAGTCGATTCTGCATGCTTTAAGTGTGTTTGGTGGCTCAGAACCATCAAAAAACGTGAAATATAGTTCAAATTCAATAAAAATCGACAAAAATAGTTTCTAGCTAAAATTTGATGGTTTCGTTGCACTTTCCGAGCCCTTAGGGTATCTGATTGGCTTAAAAGTACAAGAAAACACTTCAAAAGTGACGTTTCTGAAGAATTTTAACAGTTTTCTTGTATCTACGAACGCCAGAATGCATAAAATTGACCTAAACGTCTCGTTTTCCTATTCTGAGTCGATTC
This sequence comes from Zophobas morio, assembly GCF_036711695.1. NCBI lineage: Eukaryota > Metazoa > Arthropoda > Insecta > Coleoptera > Tenebrionidae > Zophobas > Zophobas morio. Next base: position 48,977 of record NW_026972491.1, on the reverse strand, counting down.
TGCATGCTTTAAGTGTGTTTGGTGGCTCAGAACCATCAAAAAACGTTGAAATATAGTTCAAATTCAATAAAAATCGACAAAAATACAGTTTCTAGCTAAAATTTGATGGTTTCGTTGCACTTTCCGAGCCCGTAGGGTATCTGATTGGCTTAAAAGTACAAGAAAACACTTCAAAAGTGACGTTTCTGAAGAATTTTAACAGTTTTCTTGTATCTACGAACGCCAGAATGCATAAAATTGACCTAAACGTCTCCTTTTCCTATTCTGAGTCGATTCTGCATGCTTTAAGTGTGTTTGGTGGCTCAGATCCATCAAAAAACGTTGAAATATAGTTCAAATTCAATAAAAATCGACAAAAATACAGTTTCTAGCTAAAATTTGATGGTTTCGTTGCACTTTCCGAGCCCGTAGGGTATCTGATTGGCTTAAAATTACAAGAAAACACTTCAAAAGTGACGTTTCTGAAGAATTTTAACAGTTTTCTTGTATCTACGAACGCCAGAATGCATAAAATTGACCTAAACGTCTCCTTTTCCTATTCTGAGTCGATTCTGCATGCTTTAAGTGTGTTTGGTGGCTCAGAACCATCAAAAAACGTTGAAATATAGTTCAAATTCAATAAAAATCGACAAAAATACAGTTTCTAGCTAAAATTTGATGGTTTCGTTGCACTTTCCGAGCCCGTAGGGTATCTGATTGGCTTAAAAGTACAAGAAAACACTTCAAAAGTGACGTTTCTGAAGAATTTTAACAGTTTTCTTGTATCTACGAACGCCAGAATGCATAAAATTGACCTAAACGTCTCCTTTTCCTATTCTGAGTCGATTCTGGATGCTTTAAGTGTGTTTGGTGGCTCAGAACCATCAAAAAACGTTGAAATATAGTTCAAATTCAATAAAAATCGACAAAAATACAGTTTCTAGCTAAAATTTGATGGTTTCGTTGCACTTTCCGAGCCCGTAGGGTATCTGATTGGCTTAAAAGTACAAGAAAACACTTCAAAAGTGACGTTTCTGAAGAATTTTAACAGTTTTCTTGTATCTACGAACGCCAGAATGCATAAAATTGACCTAATCGTCTCCTTTTCCTATTCTGAGTCGATTCTGCATGCTTTAAGTGTGTTTGGTGGCTCAGAACCATCAAAAAACGTTGAAATATAGTTCAAATTCAATAAAAATCGACAAAAATACAGTTTCTAGCTAAAATTTGATGGTTTCGTTGCACTTTCCGAGCCCCTAGGGTATCTGATTGGCTTAAAAGTACAAGAAAACACTTCAAAAGTGACGTTTCTGAAGAATTTTAACAGTTTTCTTGTATCTACGAACGCCAGAATGCATAAAATTGACCTAAACGTCTCCTTTTCCTATTCTGAGTCGATTCTGCATGCTTTAAGTGTGTTTGGTGGCTCAGAACCATCAAAAAACGTTGAAATATAGTTCAAATTCAATAAAAATCGACAAAAATACAGTTTCTAGCTAAAATTTGATGGTTTCGTTGCACTTTCCGAGCCCGTAGGGTATCTGATTGGCTTAAAAGTACAAGAAAACACTTCAAAAGTGACGTTTCTGAAGAATTTTAACAGTTTTCTTGTATCTACGAACGCCAGAATGCATAAAATTGACCTAAACGTCTCCTTTTCCTATTCTGAGTCGATTCTGCATGCTTTAAGTGTGTTTGGTGGCTCAGAACCATCAAAAAACGTTGAAATATATGATATGATATGATATGATATGATTTATTTCCAAACAGGTTACACCCAATTACATGGAAATTAACTTAATATAACATTATCTAAAACATTGTTTAACTGTAATATAGAAAAAAAAAAAAAAAAAAAAACATAAATTCCTACAATATGCAAAAATTAATAATAACACATCATTACTGTAATAGAGCACCATTAAAAAAATAAAGCATTATATCCACAATACAAAGTAAAATTTAAGCCCTAATTATATTTAAAATATCTTAGAACTACTTTGATTATACTAATTAGTGAATCTGCCCACAAGTCACAATCCTTCGATATTTTGTTACAAGCATCAGTCATAAGGGTTACAGGAGATTTACGTAGTACATTTGTTCTGTAATTCTGACCATAAATAATAATTCTGTTACGGGAGTTGCTACGAGGAACTATAAATAAAAGTTTACTTAATAACTCAGGACAATCTATCTTATTGTGCATTAAATTATATGAAAACTTTACTACAGCAACAATTCTTCTTACTTCTAATGATGTAAACCCAAATCGATTCAATAAATTTAGATGATCAATGCCTCTTTCAGGATAGAACCCATCCAAACGGTAACACAAGAATTTTAGGTATTTACGCTGTACGGTTTCCAGATGAGTGATATGAGTATTACATAATGGATACCATATTATACACGCATATTCAAGTCGCGATCTTATCATTGTAAAATATAAATTGTTAAGAGCTCTTAAGCTGGTGAATTCATTACAATTTCTATACACAAAACCGTAGAATTTAAATGCTTTTGCTATTATGTCATACATATGTTCCACAAACATAAACCTTGAGTCAAATATGACACCTAGATCTCTTATACTCTCCTTCCTGACCAAACTCTTGCCGGTAACTTCATAAGAAAAACTTATAGGTTCGTGTCTTTTGGTGTAAGTGACTATATAACATTTATCTTTATTAAGAGTTAAACAGTTTTTTTTACAATATTCTGCAATGTGCTTTATATTATTCTGAAGTGTCATGCAGTCTTCTTCACTTTTAATTTCTAAAAATAATTTCAAGTCGTCAGCGAAAAGTAGTGCTTTACAAGATACCTCAACTGTGATATCATTGATAAAAATAAGAAACAAGAGTGGTCCCAAGTTGGATCCTTGGGGTACTCCGGATGTTGGATAAATTGGACTCGAGTAAAAATTTCGATATCGTACTCTTTGTTCCCTTTTGGTAAGATATTCACGAAAAAATGAAATCAGTTGATCAGAAAACCCATACGCTTTTAATTTACTCAGTAATATAAAGTGATCAATCTGATCAAAAGCTTTGCTTATGTCCATATAAATTGAATCCACTTGACCTCTATTGTCAATTATTTCTGAAACATATTGTGCAAAACAACCTAAATTAGTGACAGTTGATCTTTTTTGAACGAAACCATGCTGACAGGAATTAATGAAAGGACTAACTCTAGAATAAATATGTTTATACAAAATTGTCTCGAAAATCTTCGCAAAGTTGCACAACAGGCTTATGGGACGATAATTTTTAATCTCAGTGACATCACCTGATTTATACACAGGACAAATGCATGTTTGCTTCCAAAGAGCGGGCATAGTACTCTTTTGCAATATAAGATTAAATAATTTTAGAAGAGGTGAAACAAAAAGACATGCACAGTCACGCAATAAAAAACTGGGTATACCATCAGGTCCTGCAGTCATGGTGTCTTTTGACTTTTTCAATGCAAATAGAATATCCTCCTCAGTAACAGAGTCAACAGAAACATTTAGTTGCGGAGCAATATCACTTATTAAGCTATCAGCATATAAAGGATCAGAATTAATATACACGCTATCAAAAAATTCCCCAAAAGCATCAACTATATCAGTGGGCGAGGACAGATCTGAATCTTTATATCTCATGAAGCAAGGAATTCTCGTACCACCCTTTTTATTTTGAATGAATGACCAAAAAGCTTTAGGATCATTAGAGATACAGCTCTGAATATTAGAAATATAGTTTTTATAAGCAGCATCTGCAAGTTGTTTACAAAGAGATCTCTGTTGCTTAAATAAGTGGTAATAGTAATCCGATTTATACTTTTTATACAACTTATGAAACTTATCCTTTTGTCTAATATGATGCATTATTTCCTCATTAAACCACGGTGGAAACTTAAAGCGATACACACTCCTCAGCTTAGTTTTGGGAACGGTTAAATCAAGTATTTCATATAACTTACTGTAAAATAACAAGCATGCCTGGTCGACGTCTATAACATCATCATTATATTCCCAATTACAGGACGACAACATTTCATAAAGCAGTTGAAAGTTCGCCTTTTTAAAATTATACTGGCTTGCATTAATATTTATAGGGAATCTACACTGTGATGAATTTTTGTTATCCACGTATATATCCAGAGGTGGGTGATGTGAATCTAAATTTACAAGACCAAAATGAGCCAGATTAACATGACAATTCACATTTGAAAAAACTAAATCAAGAATATGTTGATGCGAATTCCAAACGTTATTATATTGAACAAAATTATTAAACTCACTAAAATTGGAGAGAGTAAATGTAAATTGATCTGAAATGCCAAAACTAAAATTAGGAACGTTAAAATCACCCAGCAATACTAGATTAGAGTTAATCATAATATCAAGAGATTGTAAAGACTCAAAAAACTTATTAAAATCACGAATGTTTGTACTGGGAGGTATATATACTACAATTATAATAATATTATGTTTAAGACTCAATATTTTGACACCTGTAATGTCAATGCATGGAATTTCACTACAAACTATTGATAAATCTAGAGGAGTGCAATTCAAAATATTGGAAACAGCAATTAGCGTACCACCACCACGAGAAAGATTAAGTGCTTGAAAATTTCTGTCTTGTCTGAAGACAGTAAAGTTATTGGGAAAAAGTTCACTGTCAGCAATATCACTATTGAGCCAAGTTTCAGTTAAGATAATTATGTCATAATCAGAATGTAAAAAAATGTTGCTATAAAACTGATTTATTTTTGAACGTAAACCACGCACGTTCTGGTAGAAGCAGTGGAATTGAGAATTACATGTACTACTACTGGACTCTAACTGAATTTTTGCATTATCGTGCTTGATAGTGTCAATCAATAATTCAGAACTATGAAAAAATGGAAAATCTGGTTGCTATAATGCGAGAATATCATGTTTTAATTTTTGAAGCGCTTTCTGATAAGTGGGACAATGAGAATCCCAAGCTGCATGCCCACAATCAATTTCCAGATCTTTATTTTTAGAAGCATTAACACAATTGCTACATTTCAAATTGACAGCCTTACACTCTTTAACATAATGTTTTTCTGAACATCTTGGACAACATACGGGTTGATTACAGTAACGCGAAGAGTGTCCAAAGCTATTACATTTGTAACACCTGTTCAACTCAACAGCATCAAAAGCATGACAATAATCATATCCCACAAATAGTCCACCACAATTAATTAATCGTTCATAAGAAAGTTTATCCACTTGTAAAACAGCTTGAAAAATATTGGCTTTCTTTTTTGTCGGAAAGAATTTAAGCAATTTACAGACTGCATTAGGATCAAAGATATCACTGTTTACTTTTATGACATATTCAATCAAATCCTGCAATTGATCATCTGAATATTTCTCTGTAATGCCAACTATTTTGACCCTAGGAAGAATTCCCTTGACTTCTTTAATCACATAGGATTCAGAAAGCTTTTCTTCTGCAATTCTTTTGAAACGAGAGTTGTCATCAGTTGTTGAACAACCAACAAGAACTCCACCCTTCTTAACAGATTTAACTTTAGCAATACGTAAGCCAGAATCAAATGGATTAATTTTCTCTGCAATTTCAGATTTTGTACGTTCAGAATTAACACCATCACCTTTTGGCTCAATTATAATAGCTGGTTTACTCTTGTCTCTAATTATGTCAGAATATTTTTGTGTAACCTTCGACTCTTTACTTACCACTGAACGTTCTTTTTCAAAATTATTCAGCAGATCAGCTTTTAAAACAGAAAAAGTATGAGTCAAGTTTGCAACTAATTCACTAAATTTATCCTGAAGAAGAGAATCTAAGTTGGTGGAATCAACACAGAAACACTTACGTAAACAGTCAGAACATTTCCAACTCATTCCAGGAACTGATTCTAAATAATTATGAGCTTCAGCAGGGACGTTAACACACTCAAGATGAAAACGTTTGTCACAAACACCACCACAGCAAAGCGATCCAGAGGAGGGTTTAATATGTGCCATACACGACCCACAAACTGAAAGCATTATTGAGAATAAATATAACAGAAATTAACAAGCCGAGGATAACCTATAATATGAAATAATCAATTTGTAAACAAAGATCAGCTGAGAGATATTCCACGAGTTTACGGTGCACCGAGGATGTCACTTGGCGCCACGCAAGCAGCGTGGCGGTGACTGGAACTGTTAAAAGTAAACAATGATATTTGCAAAAATATAAAACGTACAGTAAACCCAATTAAAAATATCACAGGCAGCTAAACTACTACCTGGCCCTTAAGACAAAGTTTACTGAAAACTTGAGTACAAAATAACACAAAAATACTGTTGGTAAACACAAAATATTAACCCTTAAAGTTGGAGAGCATATTTCACGTTCACGTACACAGCACTTTTTTGTGAAAAAAAAATATAGTTCAAATTCAATAAAAATCGACAAAAATACAGTTTCTAGCTAAAATTTGATGGTTTCGTTGCACTTTCCGAGCCCGTAGGGTATCTGATTGGCTTAAAAGTACAAGAAAACACTTCAAAAGTGACGTTTCTGAAGAATTTTAACAGTTTTCTTGTATCTACGAACGCCAGAATGCATAAAATTGACCTAAACGTCTCCTTTTCCTATTCTGAGTCGATTCTGCATGCTTTAAGTGTGTTTGGTGGCTCAGAACCATCAAAAAACGTTGAAATATAGTTCAAATTCAATAAAAATCGACAAAAATACAGTTTCTAGCTAAAATTTGATGGTTTCGTTGCACTTTCCGAGCCCCTAGGGTATCTGATTGGCTTAAAAGTACAAGAAAACACTTCAAAAGTGACGTTTCTGAAGAATTTTAACAGTTTTCTTGTATCTACGAACGCCAGAATGCATAAAATTGACCTAAACGTCTCGTTTTCCTATTCTGAGTCGATTCTGCATGCTTTAAGTGTGTTTGGTGGCTCAGAACCATCAAAAAACGTTGAAATATAGTTCAAATTCAATAAAAATCGACAAAAATACAGTTTCTAGCTAAAATTTGATGGTTTCGTTGCACTTTCCGAGCCCGTAGGGTATCTGATTGGCTTAAAAGTACAAGAAAACACTTCAAAAGTGACGTTTCTGAAGAATTTTAACAGTTTTCTTGTATCTACGAACGCCAGAATGCATAAAATTGACCTAAACGTCTCCTTTTCCTATTCTGAGTCGATTCTGCATGCTTTAAGTGTGTTTGGTGGCTCAGAACCATCAAAAAACGTTGAAATATAGTTCAAATTCAATAAAAATCGACAAAAATACAGTTTCTAGCTAAAATTTGATGGTTTCGTTGCACTTTCCGAGCCCGTAGGGTATCTGATTGTCTTAAAAGTACAAGAAAACACTTCAAAAGTGACGTTTCTGAAGAATTTTAACAGTTTTCTTGTATCTACGAACGCCAGAATGCATAAAATTGACCTAAACGTCTTCTTTTCCTATTCTGAGTCGATTCTGCATGCTTTAAGTGTGTTTGGTGGCTCAGAACCATCAAAAAACGTTGAAATATAGTTCAAATTCAATAAAAATCGACAAAAATACAGTTTCTAGCTAAAATTTGATGGTTTCGTTGCACTTTCCGAGCCCGTAGGGTATCTGATTGGCTTAAAAGTACAAGAAAACACTTCAAAAGTGACGTTTCTGAAGAATTTTAACAGTTTTCTTGTATCTACGAACGCCAGAATGCATAAAATTGACCTAAACGTCTCCTTTTCCTATTCTGAGTCGATTCTGCATGCTTTAAGTGTGTTTGGTGGCTCAGAACCATCAAAAAACGTTGAAATATAGTTCAAATTCAATAAAAATCGACAAAAATACAGTTTCTAGCTAAAATTTGATGGTTTCGTTGCACTTTCCGAGCCCCTAGGGTATCTGATTGGCTTAAAAGTACAAGAAAACACTTCAAAAGTGACGTTTCTGAAGAATTTTAACAGTTTTCTTGTATCTACGAACGCCAGAATGCATAAAATTGACCTAAACATCTCCTTTTCCTATTCTGAGTCGATTCTGCATGCTTTAAGTGTGTTTGGTGGCTCAGAACCATCAAAAAACGTTGAAATATAGTTCAAATTCAATAAAAATCGACAAAAATACAGTTTCTAGCTAAAATTTGATGGTTTCGTTGCACTTTCCGAGCCCGTAGGGTATCTGATTGGCTTAAAAGTACAAGAAAACACTTCAAAAGTGACGTTTCTGAAGAATTTTAACAGTTTTCTTGTATCTACGAACGCCAGAATGCATAAAATTGACCTAAACGTCTCCTTTTCCTATTCTGAGTCGATTCTGCATGCTTTAAGTGTGTTTGGTGGCTCAGAACCATCAAAAAACGTTGAAATATAGTTCAAATTCAATAAAAATCGACAAAAATATAGTTTCTAGCTAAAATTTGATGGTTTCGTTGCACTTTCCGAGCCCGTAGGGTATCTGATTGGCTTAAAAGTACAAGAAAACACTTCAAAAGTGACGTTTCTGAAGAATTTTAACAGTTTTCTTGTATCTACGAACGCCAGAATGCATAAAATTGACCTAAACGTCTCCTTTTCCTATTCTGAGTCGATTCTGCATGCTTTAAGTGTGTTTGGTGGCTCAGAACCATCAAAAAACGTTGAAATAAGTTCAAATTCAATAAAAATCGACAAAAATACAGTTTCTAGCTAAAATTTGATGGTTTCGTTGCACTTTCCGAGCCCGTAGGGTATCTGATTGGCTTAAAAGTACAAGAAAACACTTCAAAAGTGACGTTTCTGAAGAATTTTAACAGTTTTCTTGTATCTACGAACGCCAGAATGCATAAAATTGACCTAAACGTCTCCTTTTCCTATTCTGAGTCGATTCTGCATGCTTTAAGTGTGTTTGGTGGCTCAGAACCATCAAAAAACGTTGAAATATAGTTCAAATTCAATAAAAATCGACAAAAATACAGTTTCTAGCTAAAATTTGATGGTTTCGTTGCACTTTCCGAGCCCGTAGGGTATCTGATTGGCTTAAAAGTACAAGAAAACACTTCAAAAGTGAAGTTTCTGAAGAATTTTAACAGTTTTCTTGTATCTACGAACGCCAGAATGCATAAAATTGACCTAAACTTCTCCTTTTCCTATTCTGAGTCGATTCTGCATGCTTTAAGTGTGTTTGGTGGCTCAGAACCATCAAAAAACGTTGAAATATAGTTCAAATTCAATAAAAATCGACAAAAATATAGTTTCTAGCTAAAATTTGATGGTTTCGTTGCACTTTCCGAGCCCGTAGGGTATCTGATTGGCTTAAAAGTACAAGAAAACACTTCAAAAGTGACGTTTCTGAAGAATTTTAACAGTTTTCTTGTATCTACGAACGCCAGAATGCATAAAATTGACCTAAACGTCTCCTTTTCCTATTCTGAGTCGATTCTGCATGCTTTAAGTGTGTTTGGTGGCTCAGAACCATCAAAAAACGTTGAAATAAGTTCAAATTCAATAAAAATCGACAAAAATACAGTTTCTAGCTAAAATTTGATGGTTTCGTTGCACTTTCCGAGCCCGTAGGGTATCTGATTGGCTTAAAAGTACAAGAAAACACTTCAAAAGTGACGTTTCTGAAGAATTTTAACAGTTTTCTTGTATCTACGAACGCCAGAATGCATAAAATTGACCTAAACGTCTCCTTTTCCTATTCTGAGTCGATTCTGCATGCTTTAAGTGTGTTTGGTGGCTCAGAACCATCAAAAAACGTTGAAATATAGTTCAAATTCAATAAAAATCGACAAAAATACAGTTTCTAGCTAAAATTTGATGGTTTCGTTGCACTTTCCGAGCCCGTAGGGTATCTGATTGGCTTAAAAGTACAAGAAAACACTTCAAAAGTGACGTTTCTGAAGAATTTTAACAGTTTTCTTGTATCTACGAACGCCAGAATGCATAAAATTGACCTAAACGTCTCCTTTTCCTATTCTGAGTCGATTCTGCATGCTTTAAGTGTGTTTGGTGGCTGAGAACCATCAAAAAACGTTGAAATATAGTTCAAATTCAATAAAAATCGACAAAAATACAGTTTCAAGCTAAAATTTGATGGTTTCGTTGCACTTTCCGAGCCCGTAGGGTATCTGATTGGCTTAAAAGTACAAGAAAACACTTCAAAAGTGACGTTTCTGAAGAATTTTAACAGTTTTCTTGTATCTACGAACGCCAGAAAGCATAAAATTGACCTAAACGTCTCCTTTTCCTATTCTGAGTCGATTCTGCATGCTTTAAGTGTGTTTGGTGGCTCAGAACCATCAAAAAACGTTGAAATATAGTTCAAATTCAATAAAAATCGACAAAAATACAGTTTCTAGCTAAAATTTGATGGTTTCGTTGCACTTTCCGAGCCCGTAGGGTATCTGATTGGCTTAAAAGTACAAGAAAACACTTCAAAAGTGACGTTTCTGAAGAATTTTAACAGTTTTCTTGTATCTACGAACGCCAGAATGCATAAAATTGACCTAAACGTCTCCTTTTCCTATTCTGAGTCGATTCTGCATGCTTTAAGTGTGTTTGGTGGCTCAGAACCATCAAAAAACGTTGAAATATAGTTCAAATTCAATAAAAATCGACAAAAATACAGTTTCTAGCTAAAATTTGATGGTTTCGTTGCACTTTCCGAGCCCGTAGGGTATCTGATTGGCTTAAAAGTACAAGAAAACACTTCAAAAGTGACGTTTCTGAAGAATTTTAACAGTTTTCTTGTATCTACGAACGCCAGAATGCATAAAATTGACCTAAACGTCTCCTTTTCCTATTCTGAGTCGATTCTGCATGCTTTAAGTGTGTTTGGTGGCTCAGAACCATCAAAAAACGTTGAAATATAGTTCAAATTCAATAAAAATCGACAAAAATACAGTTTCTAGCTAAAATTTGATGGTTTCGTTGCACTTTCCGAGCCCGTAGGGTATCTGATTGGCTTAAAAGTACAAGAAAACACTTCAAAAGTGACGTTTCTGAAGAATTTTAACAGTTTTCTTGTATCTACGAACGCCAGAATGCATAAAATTGACCTAAACGTCTCCTTTTCCTATTCTGAGTCGATTCTGCATGCTTTAAGTGTGTTTGGTGGCTCAGAACCATCAAAAAACGTTGAAATATAGTTCAAATTCAATAAAAATCGACAAAAATACAGTTTCTAGCTAAAATTTGATGGTTTCGTTGCACTTTCCGAGCCCGTAGGGTATCTGATTGGCTTAAAAGTACAAGAAAACACTTCAAAAGTGACGTTTCTGAAGAATTTTAACAGTTTTCTTGTATCTACGAACGCCAGAATGCATAAAATTGACCTAAACGTCTCCTTTTCCTATTCTGAGTCGATTCTGCATGCTTTAAGTGTGTTTGGTGGCTCAGAACCATCAAAAAACGTTGAAATATAGTTCAAATTCAATAAAAATCGACAAAAATACAGTTTCTAGCTAAAATTTGATGGTTTCGTTGCACTTTCCGAGCCCGTAGGGTATCTGATTGGCTTAAAAGTACAAGAAAACACTTCAAAAGTGACGTTTCTGAAGAATTTTAACAGTTTTCTTGTATCTACGAACGCCAGAATGCATAAAATTGACCTAAACGTCTCCTTTTCCTATTCTGAGTCGATTCTGCATGCTTTAAGTGTGTTTGGTGGCTCAGAACCATCAAAAAACGTTGAAATATAGTTCAAATTCAATAAAAATCGACAAAAATACAGTTTCTAGCTAAAATTTGATGGTTTCGTTGCACTTTCCGAGCCCGTAGGGTATCTGATTGGCTTAAAAGTACAAGAAAACACTTCAAAAGTGACGTTTCTGAAGAATTTTAACAGTTTTCTTGTATCTACGAACGCCAGAATGCATAAAATTGACCTAAACGTCTCCTTTTCCTATTCTGAGTCGATTCTGCATGCTTTAAGTGTGTTTGGTGGCTCAGAACCATCAAAAAACGTTGAAATATAGTTCAAATTCAATAAAAATCGACAAAAATACAGTTTCTAGCTAAAATTTGATGGTTTCGTTGCACTTTCCGAGCCCGTAGGGTATCTGATTGGCTTAAAAGTACAAGAAAACACTTCAAAAGTGACGTTTCTGAAGAATTTTAACAGTTTTCTTGTATCTACGAACGCCAGAATGCATAAAATTGACCTAAACGTCTCCTTTTCCTATTCTGAGTCGATTCTGCATGCTTTAAGTGTGTTTGGTGGCTCAGAACCATCAAAAAACGTTGAAATATAGTTCAAATTCAATAAAAATCGACAAAAATACAGTTTCTAGCTAAAATTTGATGGTTTCGTTGCACTTTCCGAGCCCGTAGGGTATCTGATTGGCTTAAAAGTACAAGAAAACACTTCAAAAGTGACGTTTCTGAAGAATTTTAACAGTTTTCTTGTATCTACGAACGCCAGAATGCATAAAATTGACCTAAACGTCTCCTTTTCCTATTCTGAGTCGATTCTGCATGCTTTAAGTGTGTTTGGTGGCTCAGAACCATCAAAAAACGTTGAAATATAGTTCAAATTCAATAAAAATCGACAAAAATACAGTTTCTAGCTAAAATTTGATGGTTTCGTTGCACTTTCCGAGCCCGTTGGGTATCTGATTGGCTTAAAAGTACAAGAAAACACTTCAAAAGTGAAGTTTCTGAAGAATTTTAACAGTTTTCTTGTATCTACGAACGCCAGAATGCATAAAATTGACCTAAACTTCTCCTTTTCCTATTCTGAGTCGATTCTGCATGCTTTAAGTGTGTTTGGTGGCTCAGAACCATCAAAAAACGTTGAAATATAGTTCAAATTCAATAAAAAGCAACAAAAATATAGTTTCTAGCTAAAATTTGATGGTTTCGTTGCACTTTCCGAGCCCGTAGGGTATCTGATTGGCTTAAAAGTACAAGAAAACACTTCAAAAGTGACGTTTCTGAAGAATTTTAACAGTTTTCTTGTATCTACGAACGCCAGAATGCATAAAATTGACCTAAACGTCTCCTTTTCCTATTCTGAGTCGATTCTGCATGCTTTAAGTGTGTTTGGTGGCTCAGAACCATCAAAAAACGTTGAAATATAGTTCAAATTCAATAAAAATCGACAAAAATACAGTTTCTAGCTAAAATTTGATGGTTTCGTTGCACTTTCCGAGCCCGTAGGGTATCTGATTGGTTTACAAGTACAAGAAAACACTTCAAAAGTGACGTTTCTGAAGAATTTTAACAGTTTTCTTGTATCTACGAACGCCAGAATGCATAAAATTGACCTAAACGTCTCCTTTTCCTATTCTGAGTCGATTCTGCATGCTTTAAGTGTGTTTGGTGGCTCAGAACCATCAAAAAACGTTGAAATATAGTTCAAATTCAATGAAAATCGACAAAAATACAGTTTCTAGCTAAAATTTGATGGTTTCGTTGCACTTTCCGAGACCGTAGGGTATCTGATTGGCTTAAAAGTACAAGAAAACACTTCAAAAGTGACGTTTCTGAAGAATTTTAACAGTTTTCTTGTATCTACGAACGCCAGAAAGCATAAAATTGACCTAAACGTCTCCTTTTCCTATTCTGAGTCGATTCTGCATGCTTTAAGTGTGTTTGGTGGCTCAGAACCATCAAAAAACGTTGAAATATAGTTCAAATTCAATAAAAATCGACAAAAATACAGTTTCTAGCTAAAATTTGATGGTTTCGTTGCACTTTCCGAGCCCGTAGGGTATCTGATTGGCTTAAAAGTACAAGAAAACACTTCAAAAGTGACGTTTCTGAAGAATTTTAACAGTTTTCTTGTATCTACGAACGCCAGAATGCATAAAATTGACCTAAACTTCTCCTTTTCCTATTCTGAGTCGATTCTGCATGCTTTAAGTGTGTTTGGTGGCTCAGAACCATCAAAAAACGTTGAAATATAGTTCAAATTCAATAAAAATCGACAAAAATACAGTTTCTAGCTAAAATTTGATGGTTTCGTTGCACTTTCCGAGCCCGTAGGGTATCTGATTGGCTTAAAAGTACAAGAAAACACTTCAAAAGTGACGTTTCTGAAGAATTTTAACAGTTTTCTTGTATCTACGAACGCCAGAATGCATAAAATTGACCTAAACGTCTCCTTTTCCTATTCTGAGTCGATTCTGCATGCTTTAAGTGTGTTTGGTGGCTCAGAACCATCAAAAAACGTTGAAATATAGTTCAAATTCAATAAAAATCGACAAAAATACAGTTTCTAGCTAAAATTTGATGGTTTCGTTGCACTTTCCGAGCCCGTAGGGTATCTGATTGGCTTAAAAGTACAAGAAAACACTTCAAAAGTGACGTTTCTGAAGAATTTTAACAGTTTTCTTGTATCTACGAACGCCAGAATGCATAAAATTGACCTAAACGTCTCCTTTTCCTATTCTGAGTCGATTCTGCATGCTTTAAGTGTGTTTGGTGGCTCAGAACCATCAAAAAACGTTGAAATATAGTTCAAATTCAATAAAAATCGACAAAAATACAGTTTCTAGCTAAAATTTGATGGTTTCGTTGCACTTTCCGAGCCCGTAGGGTATCTGATTGGCTTAAAAGTACAAGAAAACACTTCAAAAGTGACGTTTCTGAAGAATTTTAACAGTTTTCTTGTATCTACGAACGCCAGAAGGAATAAAATTGACCTAAACGTCTCCTTTTCCTATTCTGAGTCGATTCTGCATGTTTAAGTGTGTTTGGTGGCTCAGAACCATCAAAAAACGTTGAAATATAGTTCAAATTCAATAAAGATCGACAAAAATACAGTTTCTAGCTAAAATTTGATGGTTTCGTTGCACTTTCCGAGCCCGTAGGGTATCTGATTGGCTTAAAAGTACAAGAAAACACTTCAAAAGTGACGTTTCTGAAGAATTTTAACAGTTTTCTTGTATCTACGAACGCCAGAATGCATAAAATTGACCTAAACGTCTCCTTTTCCTATTCTGAGTCGATTCTGCATGCTTTAAGTGTGTTTGGTGGCTCAGAACCATCAAAAAACGTTGAAATATAGTTCAAATTCAATAAAAATCGACAAAAATACAGTTTCTAGCTAAAATTTGATGGTTTCGTTGCACTTTCCGAGCCCGTAGGGTATCTGATTGGCTTAAAAGTGCAAGAAAACACTTCAAAAGTGACGTTTCTGAAGAATTTTAACACTTTTCTTGTATCTACGAACGCCAGAATGCATAAAATTGACCTAAACGTCTCCTTTTCCTATTCTGAGTCGATTCTGCATGCTTTAAGTGTGTTTGGTGGCTCAGAACCATCAAAAAACGTTGAAATATAGTTCAAATTCAATAAAAATCGACAAAAATACAGTTTCTAGCTAAAATTTGATGGTTTCGTTGCACTTTCCGAGCCCGTAGGGTATCTGATTGGCTTAAAAGTACAAGAAAACACTTCAAAAGTGACGTTTCTGAAGAATTTTAACAGTTTTCTTGTATCTACGAACGCCAGAATGCATAAAATTGACCTAAACGTCTCCTTTTCCTATTCTGAGTCGATTCTGCATGCTTTAAGTGTGTTTGGTGGCTCAGAACCATCAAAAAACGTTGAAATATAGTTCAAATTCAATAAAAATCGACAAAAATACAGTTTCTAGCTAAAATTTGATGGTTTCGTTGCACTTTCCGAGCCCGTAGGGTATCTGATTGGCTTAAAAGTACAAGAAAACACTTCAAAAGTGACGTTTCTGAAGAATTTTAACAGTTTTCTTGTATCTACGAACGCCAGAATGCATAAAATTGACCTAAACGTCTCCTTTTCCTATTCTGAATCGATTCTGCATGCTTTAAGTGTGTTTGGTGGCTCAGAACCATCAAAAAACGTTGAAATATAGTTCAAATTCAATAAAAATCGACAAAAATACAGTTTCTAGCTAAAATTTGATGGTTTCGTTGCACTTTCCGAGCCCGTTGGGTATCTGATTGGCTTAAAAGTACAAGAAAACACTTCAAAAGTGACGTTTCTGAAGAATTTTAACAGTTTTCTTGTATCTACGAACGCCAGAATGCATAACATTGACCTAAACGTCTCCTTTTCCTATTCTGAGTCGATTCTGCATGCTTTAAGTGTGTTTGGTGGCTCAGAACCATCAAAAAACGTTGAAATATAGTTCAAATTCAATAAAAATCGACAAAAATACAGTTTCTAGCTAAAATTTGATGGTTTCGTTGCACTTTCCGAGCCCGTAGGGTATCTGATTGGCTTAAAAGTACAAGAAAACACTTCAAAAGTGACGTTTCTGAAGAATTTTAACAGTTTTCTTGTATCTACGAACGCCAGAATGCATAAAATTGACCTAAACGTCTCCTTTTCCTATTCTGAGTCGATTCTGCATGCTTTAAGTGTGTTTGGTGGCTCAGAACCATCAAAAAACGTTGAAATATAGTTCAAATTCAATAAAAATCGACAAAAATACAGTTTCTAGCTAAAATTTGATGGTTTCGTTGCACTTTCCGAGCCCGTAGGGTATCTGATTGGCTTAAAAGTACAAGAAAACACTTCAAAAGTGACGTTTCTGAAGAATTTTAACAGTTTTCTTGTATCTACGAACGCCAGAATGCATAAAATTGACCTAAACGTCTCCTTTTCCTATTCTGAGTCGATTCTGCATGCTTTAAGTGTGTGTGGTGGCTCAGAACCATCAAAAAACGTTGAAATATAGTTCAAATTCAATAAAAATCGACAAAAATACAGTTTCTAGCTAAAATTTGATGGTTTCGTTGCACTTTCCGAGCCCGTAGGGTATCTGATTGGCTTAAAAGTACAAGAAAACACTTCAAAAGTGACGTTTCTGAAGAATTTTAACAGTTTTCTTGTATCTACGAACGCCAGAATGCATAAAATTGACCTAAACGTCTCCTTTTCCTATTCTGAGTCGATTCTGCATGCTTTAAGTGTGTTTGGTGGCTCAGAACCATCAAAAAACGTTGAAATATAGTTCAAATTCAATAAAAATCGACAAAAATACAGTTTCTAGCTAAAATTTGATGGTTTCGTTGCACTTTCCGAGCCCGTAGGGTATCTGATTGGCTTAAAAGTACAAGAAAACACTTCAAAAGTGACGTTTCTGAAGAATTTTAACAGTTTTCTTGTATCTACGAACGCCAGAAAGCATAAAATTGACCTTGACGTCTCCTTTTCCTATTCTGAGTCGATTCTGCATGCTTTAAGTGTGTTTGGTGGCTCAGAACCATCAAAAAACGTTGAAATATAGTTCAAATTCAATAAAAATCGACAAAAATACAGTTTCTAGCTAAAATTTGATGGTTTCGTTGCACTTTCCGAGCCCGTAGGGTATCTGATTGGCTTAAAAGTACAAGAAAACACTTCAAAAGTGACGTTTCTGAAGAATTTTAACAGTTTTCTTGTATCTACGAACGCCAGAATGCATAAAATTGACCTAAACGTCTCCTTTTCCTATTCTGAGTCGATTCTGCATGCTTTAAGTGTGTTTGGTGGCTCAGAACCATCAAAAAACGTTGAAATATAGTTCAAATTCAATAAAAATCGACAAAAATACAATTTCTAGCTAAAATTTGATGGTTTCGTTGCACTTTCCGAGCCCGTAGGGTATCTGATTGGCTTAAAAGGACAAGAAAACACTTCAAAAGTGACGTTTCTGAAGAATTTTAACAGTTTTCTTGTATCTACGAACGCCAGAATGCATAAAATTGACCTAAACGTCTCCTTTTCCTATTCTGAGTCGATTCTGCATGCTTTAAGTGTGTTTGGTGGCTCAGAACCATCAAAAAACGTTGAAATATAGTTCAAATTCAATAAAAATCGACAAAAATACAGTTTCTAGCTAAAATTTGATGGTTTCGTTGCACTTTCCGAGCCCGTAGGGTATCTGATTGGCTTAAAAGTACAAGAAAACACTTCAAAAGTGACGTTTCTGAAGAATTTTAACAGTTTTCTTGTATCTACGAACGCCAGAATGCATAAAATTGACCTAAACGTCTCCTTTTCCTATTCTGAATCGATTCTGCATGCTTTAAGTGTGTTTGGTGGCTCAGAACCATCAAAAAACGTTGAAATATAGTTCAAATTCAATAAAAATCGACAAAAGTACAGTTTCTAGCTAAAATTTGATGGTTTCGTTGCACTTTCCGAGCCCGTAGGGTATCTGATTGGCTTAAAAGTACAAGAAAACACTTCAAAAGTGACGTTTCTGAAGAATTTTAACAGTTTTCTTGTATCTACGAACGCCAGAATGCATAAAATTGACCTAAACGTCTCCTTTTCCTATTCTGAGTCGATTCTGCATGCTTTAAGTGTGTTTGGTGGCTCAGAACCATCAAAAAACGTTGAAATATAGTTCAAATTCAATAAAAATCGACAAAAATACAGTTTCTAGCTAAAATTTGATGGTTTCGTTGCACTTTCCGAGCCCGGTGGGTATCTGATTGGCTTAAAAGTACAAGAAAACACTTCAAAAGTGACGTTTCTGAAGAATTTTAACAGTTTTCTTGTATCTACGAACGCCAGAATGCATAAAATTGACCTAAACGTCTCCTTTTCCTATTCTGAGTCGATTCTGCATGCTTTAAGTGTGTTTGGTGGCTCAGAACCATCAAAAAACGTTGAAATATAGTTCAAATTCAATAAAAATCGACAAAAATACAGTTTCTAGCTAAAATTTGATGGTTTCGTTGCACTTTCCGAGCCCGTAGGGTATCTGATTGGCTTAAAAGTACAAGAAAACACTTCAAAAGTGACGTTTCTGAAGAATTTTAACAGTTTTCTTGTATCTACGAACGCCAGAATGCATAAAATTGACCTAAACGTCTCCTTTTCCTATTCTGAGTCGATTCTGCATGCTTTAAGTGTGTTTGGTGGCTCAGAACCATCAAAAAACGTTGAAATATAGTTCAAATTCAATAAAAATCGACAAAAATACAGTTTCTAGCTAAAATTTGATGGTTTCGTTGCACTTTCCGAGCCCGTAGGGTATCTGATTGGCTTAAAAGTACAAGAAAACACTTCAAAAGTGACGTTTCTGAAGAATTTTAACAGTTTTCTTGTATCTACGAACGCCAGAATGCATAAAATTGACCTAAACGTCTCCTTTTCCTATTCTGAGTCGATTCTGCATGCTTTAAGTGTGTTTGGTGGCTCAGAACCATCAAAAAACGTTGAAATATAGTTCAAATTCAATAAAAATCGACAAAAATACAGTTTCTAGCTAAAATTTGATGGTTTCGTTGCACTTTCCGAGCCCGTAGGGTATCTGATTGGCTTAAAAGTACAAGAAAACACTTCAAAAGTGACGTTTCTGAAGAATTTTAACAGTTTTCTTGTATCTACGAACGCCAGAATGCATAAAATTGACCTAAACGTCTCCTTTTCCTATTCTGAGTCGATTCTGCATGCTTTAAGTGTGTTTGGTGGCTCAGAACCATCAAAAAACGTTGAAATATAGTTCAAATTCAATAAAAATCGACAAAAATACAGTTTCTAGCTAAAATTTGATGGTTTCGTTGCACTTTCCGAGCCCGTAGGGTATCTGATTGGCTTAAAAGTACAAGAAAACACTTCAAAAGTAACGTTTCTGAAGAATTTTAACAGTTTTCTTGTATCTACGAACGCCAGAATGCATAAAATTGACCTAAACGTCTCCTTTTCCTATTCTGAGTCGATTCTGCATGCTTTAAGTGTGTTTGGTGGCTCAGAACCATCAAAAAACGTTGAAATATAGTTCAAATTCAATAAAAATCGACAAAAATACAGTTTCTAGCTAAAATTTGATGGTTTCGTTGCCCTTTCCGAGCCCGTAGGGTATCTGATTGGCTTAAAAGTACAAGAAAACACTTTAAAAGTGACGTTTCTGAAGAATTTTAACAGTTTTCTTGTATCTACGAACGCCAGAATGCATAAAATTGACCTAAACGTCTCCTTTTCCTATTCTGAGTCGATTCTGCATGCTTTAAGTGTGTTTGGTGGCTCAGAACCATCAAAAAACGTTGAAATATAGTTCAAATTCAATAAAAATCGACAAAAATACAGTTTCTAGCTAAAATTTGATGGTTTCGTTGCACTTTCCGAGCCCGTAGGGTATCTGATTGGCTTAAAAGTACAAGAAAACACTTCAAAAGTGACGTTTCTGAAGAATTTTAACAGTTTTCTTGTATCTACGAACGCCAGAATGCATAAAATTGACCTAAACGTCTCCTTTTCCTATTCTGAGTCGATTCTGCATGCTTTAAGTGTGTTTGGTGGCTCAGAACCATCAAAAAACGTTGAAATATAGTTCAAATTCAATAAAAATCGACAAAAATACAGTTTCTAGCTAAAATTTGATGGTTTCGTTGCACTTTCCGAGCCCGTAGGGTATCTGATTGGCTTAAAAGTACAAGAAAACACTTCAAAACTGACGTTTCTGAAGAATTTTAACAGTTTTCTTGTATCTACGAACGCCAGAATGCATAAAATTGACCTAAACGTCTCCTTTTCCTATTCTGAGTCGATTCTGCATGCTTTAAGTGTGTTTGGTGGCTCAGAACCATCAAAAAACGTTGAAATATAGTTCAAATTCAATAAAAATCGACAAAAATACAGTTTCTAGCTAAAATTTGATGGTTTCGTTGCACTTTCCGAGCCCGTAGGGTATCTGATTGGCTTAAAAGTACAAGAAAACACTTCAAAAGTGACGTTTCTGAAGAATTTTAACAGTTTTCTTGTATCTACGAACGCCAGAATGCATAAAATTGACCTAAACGTCTCCTTTTCCTATTCTGAGTCGATTCTGCATGCTTTAAGTGTGTTTGGTGGCTCAGAACCATCAAAAAACGTTGAAATATAGTTCAAATTCAATAAAAATCGACAAAAATACAGTTTCTAGCTAAAATTTGATGGTTTCGTTGCACTTTCCGAGCCCGTTGGGTATCTGATTGGCTTAAAAGTACAAGAAAACACTTCAAAAGTGACGTTTCTGAAGAATTTTAACAGTTTTCTTGTATCTACGAACGCCAGAATGCATAAAATTGACCTAAACGTCTCCTTTTCCTATTCTGAGTCGATGCTGCATGCTTTAAGTGTGTTTGGTGGCTCAGAACCATCAAAAAACGTTGAAATATAGTTCAAATTCAATAAAAATCGACAAAAATACAGTTTCTAGCTAAAATTTGATGGTTTCGTTGCACTTTCCGAGCCGGTAGGGTATCTGATTGGCTTAAAAGTACAAGAAAACACTTCAAAAGTGACGTTTCTGAAGAATTTTAACAGTTTTCTTGTATCTACGAACGCCAGAATGCATAAAATTGACCTAAACGTCTCCTTTTCCTATTCTGAGTCGATTCTGCAAGCTTTAAGTGTGTTTGGTGGCTCAGAACCATCAAAAAACGTTGAAATATAGTTCAAATTCAATAAAAATCGACAAAAATACAGTTTCTAGCTAAAATTTGATGGTTTCGTTGCACTTTCCGAGCCCGTAGGGTATCTGATTGGCTTAAAAGTGCAAGAAAACACTTCAAAAGTGACGTTTCTGAAGAATTTTAACAGTTTTCTTGTATCTACGAACGCCAGAATGCATAAAATTGACCTAAACGTCTCCTTTTCCTATTCTGAGTCGATTCTGCATGCTTTAAGTGTGTTTGGTGGCTCAGAACCATCAAAAAACGTTGAAATATAGTTCAAATTCAATAAAAATCGACAAAAATACAGTTTCTAGCTAAAATTTGATGGTTTCGTTGCACTTTCCGAGCCCGTAGGGTATCTGATTGGCTTAAAAGTACAAGAAAACACTTCAAAAGTGACGTTTCTAAAGAATTTTAACAGTTTTCTTGTATCTACGAACGCCAGAATGCATAAAATTGACCTAAACGTCTCCTTTTCCTATTCTGAGTCGATTCTGCATGCTTTAAGTGTGTTTGGTGGCTCAGAACCATCAAAAAACGTTGAAATATAGTTCAAATTCAATAAAAATCGACAAAAATACAGTTTCTAGCTAAAATTTGATGGTTTCGTTGCACTTTCCGAGCCCGTAGGGTATCTGATTGGCTTAAAAGTACAAGAAAACACTTCAAAAGTGACGTTTCTGAAGAATTTTAACAGTTTTCTTGTATCTACGAACGCCAGAATGCATAAAATTGACCTAAACGTCTCCTTTTCCTATTCTGAGTCGATTCTGCATGCTTTAAGTGTGTTTGGTGGCTCAGAACCATCAAAAAACGTTGAAATATAGTTCAAATTCAATAAAAATCGACAAAAATACAGTTTCTAGCTAAAATTTGATGGTTTCGTTGCACTTTCCGAGCCCGTAGGGTATCTGATTGGCTTAAAAGTACAAGAAAACACTTCAAAAGTGACGTTTCTGAAGAATTTTAACAGTTTTCTTGTATCTACGAACGCCAGAATGCATAAAATTGACCTAAACGTCTCCTTTTCCTATTCTGAGTCGATTCTGCATGCTTTAAGTGTGTTTGGTGGCTCAGAACCATCAAAAAACGTTGAAATATAGTTCAAATTCAATAAAAATCGACAAAAATACAGTTTCTAGCTAAAATTTGATGGTTTCGTTGCACTTTCCGAGCCCGTAGGGTATCTGATTGGCTTAAAAGTACAAGAAAACACTTCAAAAGTGACGTTTCTGAAGAATTTTAACAGTTTTCTTGTATCTACGAACGCCAGAATGCATAAAATTGACCTAAACGTCTCCTTTTCCTATTCTGAGTCGATTCTGCATGCTTTAAGTGTGTTTGGTGGCTCAGAACCATCAAAAAACGTTGAAATATAGTTCAAATTCAATAAAAATCGACAAAAATACAGTTTCTAGCTAAAATTTGATGGTTTCGTTGCACTTTCCGAGCCCGTTGGGTATCTGATTGGCTTAAAAGTACAAGAAAACACTTCAAAAGTGACGTTTCTGAAGAATTTTAACAGTTTTCTTGTATCTACGAACGCCAGAATGCATAAAATTGACCTAAACGTCTCCTTTTCCTATTCTGAGTCGATTCTGCATGCTTTAAGTGTGTTTGGTGGCTCAGAACCATCAAAAAACGTTGAAATATAGTTCAAATTCAATAAAAATCGACAAAAATACAGTTTATAGCTAAAATTTGATGGTTTCGTTGCACTTTCCGAGCCCGTAGGGTATCTGATTGGCTTAAAAGTACAAGAAAACACTTCAAAAGTGACGTTTCTGAAGAATTTTAACAGTTTTCTTGTATCTACGAACGCCAGAATGCATAAAATTGACCTAAACGTCTCCTTTTCCTATTCTGAGTCGATTCTGCATGCTTTAAGTGTGTTTGGTGGCTCAGAACCATCAAAAAACGTTGAAATATAGTTCAAATTCAATAAAAATCGACAAAAATACAGTTTCTAACTAAAATTTGATGGTTTCGTTGCACTTTCCGAGCCCGTAGGGTATCTGATTGGCTTAAAAGTACAAGAAAACACTTCAAAAGTGACGTTTCTGAAGAATTTTAACAGTTTTCTTATATCTACGAACGCCAGAATGCATAAAATTGACCTAAACGTCTCCTTTTCCTATTCTGAGTCGATTCTGCATGCTTTAAGTGTGTTTGGTGGCTCAGAACCATCAAAAAACGTTGAAATATAGTTCAAATTCAATAAAAATCGACAAAAATACAGTTTCTAGCTAAAATTTGATGGTTTCGTTGCACTTTCCGAGCCCGTAGGGTATCTGATTGGCTTAAAAGTACAAGAAAACACTTCAAAAGTGACGTTTCTGAAGAATTTTAACAGTTTTCTTGTATCTACGAACGCCAGAATGCATAAAATTGACCTAAACGTCTCCTTTTCCTATTCTGAGTCGATTCTGCATGCTTTAAGTGTGTTTGGTGGCTCAGAACCATCAAAAAACGTTGAAATATAGTTCAAATTCAATAAAAATCGACAAAAATACAGTTTCTAGCTAAAATTTGATGGTTTCGTTGCACTTTCCGAGCCCGTAGGGTATCTGATTGGCTTAAAAGTACAAGAAAACACTTCAAAAGTGACGTTTCTGAAGAATTTTAACAGTTTTCTTGTATCTACGAACGCCAGAATGCATAAAATTGACCTAAACGTCTCCTTTTCCTATTCTGAGTCGATTCTGCATGCTTTAAGTGTGTTTGGTGGCTCAGAACCATCAAAAAACGTTGAAATATAGTTCAAATTCAATAAAAATCGACAAAAATACAGTTTCTAGCTAAAATTTGGTGGTTTTCCACAAGAAAGCTTATTGAATAGATTTGAAATAATGTCGCTCGAAACAAGGAGGAAAATAGCTGGAATCTTATTTTTAAATACATTGTTAAATGGTGCTGTCAATGATCCACAACTATTGACACAAATTACATATAGAGCACAACTAATTCGATCGAGGAACAAAGACTTATTTTATGTTGAGAAAACAAGAACTTGCTCTTTAGAAAATTCTCCAATAAGGTGGATACAACAGACATACAACACTATCTTAAAAAGCCTACCAGATATTGATATATATTTTGACAAGAAGAGAGCAATTAAAAGTAAATTATTAAAACATTTTAAAACCTAATTAACGCAAAATCTAATGTCTATTCGTAATTTAATTATTTTCATATTTTTGTTCTTTTTTCTTCTCGTAATGTTTCATAAATATATAACAATTATTCTCTGCCTTTCATTCGGACACCCTAATTGGGTTAGGGCCTGTTGGTGTTCGTTTCAATAATAATAATAATAATAATAGCCATGACGATATACAACGCTCTAGGCCCGTGCCATTATTACACATCTTAGCAGGCGAAGGGGGTACACCGGCCTAAGAGTTTAATGGCTTTATAGTGATTCTACTCATATTCAGATGGCGATGAAGTTGGTAAGTCAGAAATGGCATAACACAATTTGTGTGTGTCTCAGCTAGTCTCTTAGGCCCGAATATTCTCTAGCCCCGTGGAACGTTTATGTGTTATCCTGACTGTGTTGAAAAATTTACCAGGATGTCTACTTGGACATTGACAACTCCACCATCATATTATAATTAACATTTATACAAAATATTGTAAACATGAAAGCTTGAATAAATCTATTTGATTTAAAATTCGGAAATTGATATGTTTTCATGTAATTAAACGAAAAATTGAGCAAGGTTGGTTGCATACTACATTCGCAATGATTTGCAACACTTACAACAGAACACAGCGGCTTTACAATTAAGCTTTCATCTTGAGAACAGCAATGCAAATCTTAAGTTTTATATTTTCGTTTATTTAGTCTCGAATTCAACGGTTTTGCAATTCTGCATTCCTGTTTGCAGAAAGCAATTACTTGCACGTTTGTGTTTACTCTCGAGTTAAAAATACGAGCTGTGAATTTAAGACATTTTTTATTATATTATAAAATTTAATACAATATTAACATGTAAAGTCAGTGTTTAAAATTACAAAAATATCAAAAATTATCACAACTTGTAAACAAAACAAAAAAAAAAACAAAAGAGACAGCTGATCCACTAGTTTCATCTTCGCTTAGTTCTCTGATACTGGATCCAGTTGTACACGTCTCGACCACTGCGATCAGAGAAGAGCTGGTTCGTTTCAACAAATTCTGCACACAGCTTCGGTGGTGCCAAATGACCCCTGGATATGTATTGCGAAAAATGTCTCTGCATTAAAGACATTTGCTCTGAGGTGAATGGTTTCTTTCCTCTTCTCTTTACAGGAGTTATTTGCAATTTCTGCTTTATCTCCGCGATTGTCGTTTTTCTTGGTGATTTCTGCGATTTTGGTGACTTCGTGTTCAAAGTTCCCCTGTGACTCGATATTTTTTTCTTTGGTGTTTCAATCCTCCGGTCTTCAGTACTGGCTCTCGCTATAAAAAATATCAGCAATGATATACAATTTTCTAGACTTTTCAGCATACGTACCCCCTACTTTTTCAGAAAGCGCTTCTTGTGTAGTATGTGTAACTTTGTCACACTTTCGACGATCCGAAGGCACTTCAGTAATATTGTCTGTAGTATAACATTCTATCACACCTGATTGTGAGACTTGAGTGTCTGTTGATACCTCCTGCATGAGGTTCGTTTCCATTCTGTTGATTGTACTTTCTGTTGAACAGGTAGTTTCAAACGAATCCAAACTGAGATTGTCTCCTAATAATTCTTCAGAGGTAATATGATCGTCTAACGCCGGATCCTCTTCAGGTACTGGTAAATCTTGTGCAATAGTGAGTATTTCGTCGAGACTTTTACCTCTGTATGAAAAGAGTTCTTCTCCATCTACGATAGTCAAAAATTTTGCCCACCCTGTTAGTTGAAATAAAAGTTCGTCTTGTCGATATACTTGTTCATGGACTTTCTGACTATGACCCATCAATTTTGCAATCTGACCGATTTCATTGTCATTCATTGTTAACAATTGGGAAAGGGTTGCGACTTGTTTTCTTAAATAAGTGGAACGTAAAAGATGCGGTTCTTCAGCACCACATTTCTCTGAGTAATCTCTTAAAACAACTGAAGCATCGATAAACATCGCTCTCGTAGGTATACCAAAAAGGTAATTGTTTGAATAGGGAACACCAGCTTCTTTTCGATATTGGAGAAACATATCTAGATACCTACAACACAATCAAAAATCTTTTAAAAAGTAGAAAAATCAAAGTACTCATTTACCTGCATTGATTTTCGTCCAACAGCACATGTAATATATGTAGACGCTTTCCAATCAAAGTCATAACTTTGTATTTATTCGCTAACTCCCGTTGATACATTGGAAGGGATTGAAGTATTTCATCATCAAGTTCGATTTTTTTGTTATACAATTCCAACGACATACTTGCAACTTCACTGACTCTACGTCTATTGTACACAATAACTCTTGCCAACGCAGCCTTTCCTAATTTTAGCCATGTGTCGAAATCGAAACCGTCCTGTAACCGTTGATACGCCTGCTCCGCTTCAGAAACTATCAATGTGGAAAATAATTTAACGTCCTTTGCCTTTGGTAAATTATGTAATTTGGCTGCTTTTCTTTGCAAGCTGGTTCGACCAGCTGACCTGCCAACATAGATTCCATAGTTTTTATCATGGAGTTTTGAAATTGTCGAAACGGCCACGCTCTTCACATTGTGTGGGAAGATTATGAGTTAAATAATCAACGTTAAGTGCGTCTAAAAGAAATGTAATACTCGATCGTAAAGCTTTTGCCAGACTTGGCTTTCCAAACTCGCCTGTTTCCTTGTCAAGTGAACACAAATTGAAAACTCCCTCTAGTAAGGCATCATAACCTCCATAGAGTATCAGATCTTCAAAATCCAGAATGGAGGGGTTTATGTCTTTAACATCTAAAATCAATCGTGCCATTCTACGCAAATGTTGGCGATCGTTCTTTAATGCGCTGTATGAACCTCGATGCATTAAGGAATATCTTTCAGCAACAAGTTTCAAACATTTATCTTCTAATATCTCGTGTAGAATTAGCCCAACTTGAACAGGCTCTAAGAAAGCGAGAAAAAGTTTCTGACTGAAAGAATTCGCTGTAAATTCCTTCTGGATAATCTTAAAGCGAGCTTCTTTAAGCACATTTCTTCTATTTGGTGGCCGTCCAGTACATTTGCGTTCATGTCGAGCAAAGTTTCTGGTCATTATTTCACCAAAACAATTTGGGCAAGTAATTAAATTGGAGGCTTGTCCTGTCACTACTCTCCTTATAGCAATTTTTTCCTCACAGGTGGCATTTTTGTTAAAATTATAATCACCCTTTCGCCTGATCTCTCGTAACGCAGCATTCCGTTCCACACTATTAGCTTTCATAGTCATAATATTTTTCACTTCTTCCTGATCTTTGTGTTTTCGAAGAATATGTATGTGAAGACATTTCAACAAAAAACTGTTCACAGAAATAACAACAATGGCGTTTTCCTTTGGTTTTTGACGTTAATGGGTTTACTAGGGCAGAAGAACCACAATCCATAATTAACGGTGTTATGAACTTACGTTCCTCTTCAATCGGCAGTTCCTCCCCTATTAATTTTCCGACGGGGAGACAGTAACGAACTTTCACTTGGATTTCACGTTCGCCAAAATTTCTAGACAGCAGCACAAGTGTTCTGTTTTTGTCGGAAAGTTTATTACCTACAACAAAAATTAAACTTCGATTTGCATTTTTTTGTTACTATACATACATTTATGGTCTGTCGCGGGCAAACCAGAATACAAAAATCCGCTGATGGTATTGTCATCTCCACTGCAAGCATCACAAACGTAATGCCCTTCATGTAAAACGGTGTGTATCTTCATTGAAACGAAACATTTCTTTATATAAATGGTCAAATGAGCGGAAATCCTGCAGTTTGATTCTTCAACAGGCGAAACCAATGGCGTAAACATCAAGTCAAAGTCTTCATTGCGGTTCGAGGTAGTGGGCATTGAAGAACTACTTGAACTTTGTCCTTCTATAAATATTTGAAAAATTATTAGAACATTATAAACGACTAATATTAGGTATAACGTAAGTTGTAAAAATCTCTACAGATGAGAGTAACTTACTTTTCAAATGGCATTGCATACATTATTTATTGGGTTGTTCCAGAGAATTATACAGGGTTAGTATAAAGTCCCGAAACGTTTGAATAACTTTGTTATTTGAAAAGTTTTTTTTTCTGAAATTTGCTTTGGATGTATAATTAAACATGGCAACTTTAATGGAACACCCAGATGTTGTTTCACTAGAAATAAACAAGTTGATAATTTCTGAAATTAGTTTTTTATTCTGCATCAGAAAATGCCAAAAAAACCTGTATGTTGTAATCAATGCAATCAATGTTGTAGGTATATATCCAAAAAAAATTTCAGCAAAAAACTTTTCAAATAAAGTTATTCGCCCGTTCCGGGACTTTATACTAACCCTGTATATTAAAATATACTACATTTAGGTATCAGGCATAGCTAGAAAAAATTTTTCTAGTTATTTAAAAAAAAAAGTTTTGGTATGCCAAAAGTCTTATTTGCAACTTACATAACACCCGATTGGTGGTTTGGAGTTTAACATTTGAGTTAAGAAAAGATTTTTCAGATGGACGAATAAAAATATGTGATGGATGTGTGTAAGTTGTTTGTTTTCAAAAATGTGTAATATTGGTTTATGTTTATGCACGAAAGTATATTGGAAATAGCATATGTATAATGTATAGGTAATTAGTGTTACATGTGTTATGTAAGTTACGTTTATTATGTTAAGTTAGGTACTAATCATTTTTATAGCATCTTTGGAAATGTTAGCAAGAAAGCTAACGAAAAAAAATTGACATTTTAATAAAATTGATCAGAATCCGAGAAAATAGAAACCTGAGTTTAAGACAAGAGTAAAAAAATCTAAGTCGGCCATTAAAAAGACGTTTTGGATTTTTTTTACAAAAAGCCTGAATATTTCGTAATTATAATTACTTAATGAAATACCTACCTCCTTCAAACAATCTTTTCTTGCAAGTCTGTAACTGAGACTTCGTGTGCTCAGATGTTTCGCCATTTTCATCGCTTTCTTCTGACACTTCAGAAGTTGGCTCATATTCTTCGTCGGTAGCATTACTTTGGAAAGGTTCTTCGTCGCTGTCACTTATCTCGTATCGGCTGCAGGGTACGTATTCAAAAACGATCTCTTCTATTGGTCGCACCAAATCAACTTGCCAACATTCTGTGTCCTCTAAATGTTGTTTTGCCAATTTCAAAACATTCAGATCTATAGAAGAAGATTGACATGAAATAGATTGATTATAAAGAGTAGAAATGAGTTACCTGAACTACTCATTATAACATTGTCCAGCATCCTTTTTTTGAGTGTTTTATGCCATATTTGAAAGATTTTAGGAGTTCCCTCTGAATATGTCAGGTGATGGGTAAGACGTTTTTTTTTTCTGAAAAATAAGTGATGAACTCGTTAAGACCATAACACAAACACTGGTTCTAAAATTTCTTGGGCGAAACGAAAAAGAAAAAATGCGAAAACATGACAATTTTTTGCTTTGAGCCAGATACACCTTGCCACATATTGGTGTATCGAACTTTTGAAATATCGTGTTTTAATTTTTTTGTTTTGAAGCAAGAAAACAAAATTCCCGTTTTGTTTCTATTTTGAAACCGGAAAACGGGTTTTTCCTGCTTGTTAAGTATTTTTGTTTGAAGCGAATAATTACATAATTATAAGTACCAAATGAAGTTCCAAGATTCCACTACTGATCACAAGCTAAATTTCTAACAATTTTCTACGAAAGCAAAAAGCGAAACTACTTACCAATGCAATCTTTTGACTTCAGTCATTGAAGCGCACAAGGGATCAGGGCAGAAATATAAAACTGTGTCGTCCTCTTCTAAGACCACCACTCTGGCATGAGATAAGCATTGTTCACAAATAACATGCCCGCATGTGACTAAGTAGAAAGACTTACTGGGCAACAATGGCAATCTACAGGAGTGGCATACAATTTTTCCTAATAAAAAAAAGTGAAAAATAAAATGTCAAACACATTTTGTCATAACATACTCATGAGGGGCAACGGATAGTTTTCTTGAGGCTTACAGACTACACATGTTTTTCTTATACAAGTTTCTGTTCTTGTGAGCTCCCTTGTACACATATGATTCTGGATATCTGCTTTATAACTATTTGTTATAACATAGGCTAGCCGACGCAGTTCGATATTAATATTTTGTGAAAAAGGCATCTCCTCACTTTCAACCTGCTCTATTTCCTGCGGAGTTAAATTATGTACCATGATGCACTTTAAACTGCCCAAACATTGGATCTTGTTACATATAATAAATTCATGGCGGTATTTGCACTGAACCCTTCTACATCTCTTCATTAAGAACTCTCTGCAGGGAGTGGGTGTTAAAATTCTAAAAACGAGATCATATAGCACATAAAATTTCAGCGGATCGAACCGATGAGCTACTGAAGCTGATCGATTAAATTGGAGTCAAAGACGAAAAATTAAAAAAAAAAGTACCAATAAAAGAAAGTGGACAACTTCCCTCCTCTATTTGGCCTCTGCATACAGGGCATTGAGGCATATCACGTGCAATCAATTCTCTTAAACAACCTCCGCAAGTACTATGCATACAAGGGTTCAAAATGCACCAAGAGGTCATGCTTATTTCGGAGAAACAGACTGGACAAATAAACTTATCATTTTCTTGTTCCTCTATTGTCCTATGAGTAAATTTGCATTTGCTTCCGTATTTACAGTTGCCGAATTGTTTAAATTCTTGACAAATGCCCGAAATTTGTAATGTTCTCAACGTCTCGTACCTCATGGTGTCGCTTTGATATAGCGTTTCTCTGTACTGGATTTCATCTTTTGAGGACACATGAAGGTATCGACAGTACTCTCTATGACATCTCTCCATTTGAAAGTCCCGACAGAACTTATAGGGATGCTTTAAATTGCACATCGGATCTTTACATTCCCCCTTCGAGAATTTCGTACAATAACTACGACAAAAATAAATACTGAAACTTTGACTTGAAGTGTTGCACTTTAATCAAAATATAATCTAGTGTTGAAAAATTGTGACTTCAAAGAGATTAATTAAAAACTGTTTTCAGGGAACAATTTGAATATACACCGTTTTTTTCGGAGTTGCGTATTTTTTACTTTTATACAGGATGGCAGGTTTGAATTGCCAAACGTTAACGCAAGCTGTATCACTTCAAATCAAGCAAGAAATCATCCTTAAGAAGTTGGGGTCGCAAATGTGCTGTTATCGACCTTGCCAATTTTGCCGTTAGTTCTCTTTCTGACCCTGCGTTAATAGATCCTCAAAAGCGTATTTTAATTCGGATTGGAGCAAACTATGGCCCCAACTTCTTAATAATTGTTGGTTTGTTTTGACGTGATAATGCAGCTTGTGTTATCGTTTGACACTTTGTATAACATAAAATTGTAAGTGAATTATTTTAAAATGAAATCAAAACATGCATGTTGAACTTACTATTTCTAAATTTCACGTAAACAATAGGTTACTGTACTTTTTATCTTCTGTTAATGGGAAGAATATATCCAATAATTACAAAATTAAAAAAATGCTGATATGTACTTATCATTTTTGTTATTTTTTTGTTCTATATCGCTGCTTTTCTAAATGTGCATGTCCAGAGTTTCCCTCACTTTCAGAGTATTCTAATTTTTTTATTATTACCTATTCGTAGTTTTTTCAAAATACTTTGTAATGAGATATTACAAATTTCGCAGGGCGAGTCATTTACCGCGCGTTCCTTGATGTTTCATCAATTATTAGAAATGATAATTTATTTTTGAAATTCCGATGCCACGTTGGCACGCTATTCCAATTTTCTTCAATTTTTTTGGGAATGAAAGTATTCACAAATAAAATCGCAGCAGGGTTATTTTTTAAATTTGTGTAACAAGATTTTGTGGAAAGACGCGCTTTGTTGTGGTATAAATAAAATTAAATCTTCATGTACATAATGTTTATCAAAAAAATAAGTATTACAATTTTCAAATAACGATATTCCAATTTTTTCAAATACAACATCATGTATTTTATTATCGCATCTCATTCTATTTTTTGTTTTCTTCCCCATTTGTTAAGTATTTTCTATATTTAAAGTTGAGAGTTCCTATGTTTTTTTTTTACTTTTTTAAGAGACATTGACATATTGAAAAAATGAGCACAAAATTAGAATAAGATATCGTAATAAAACACTGTGTGCTAATGGAAAAATATAAATATCCATATTTGTAAATTGTATTAAACTATCAGAACTTTTTTAAACAATGAGTATTTTAAAATTTGATTTAATTGGTACGACAACAAAGTGCCAAATATTGTAACACACAATTTGCGATTTTTTTGATAACTCTTTCATTGTCGAAAGAATTAAAAAAAAAGGAATAACGTGGCAACCTCGCAATCGATTTTAAATGATAAATTATGCTTATAAAAACCAGGAAATGGCTAGTAAATGTAGAAATATATGGGCGTTTCATTAAAAAAAAAAAAAACAAGCAGTGTCCCAACCCTAATAAACTGAAGATTCTGAGTTAAATAAAAATAATTTTAGCATACAGCCCTCAAAGTATCGTAAATTTTGGTGCTTGACTTTTTTTCTAACAATTTATGAGTTATCGATGACCGCGTGTTTTGTGACTCACCCTGTATAATGATATGAAATTTTTGCGATAAAATTCAGGTCTGTTAGAAGAAGAAAGAAAGCAAGCCAATACAACTAGATTTTAATAACTACCCAAGCTCTAATCTACTCCCACTACTAGCACTATTAACATATACTCTTTTCTACTGTGTTGTTAAATAACTGCGTAACACATTAGACAAATTTGTTGATTAATTGAAGCCAATGGACTTAAAATATATTCAAATTGATAGCAGGGCGTTCCGATTTTATTGTTCTGTTGTATAACTGACGCGAAGTAGTTTTTATCATTTGCGAAAGTTGCAGACTCGATATTGTCCCTAGACCAGGGTTGGCCTGACTTTTTGATTTAAATCGTAATTTAAACCAAGTATTTTTTTTTAATCATTGATTTAAATCATTCTTGATTTTTTAAATTTTCTTTTTGAATTACGAGCATATAATGCATGTTACAGTCTTTTAAATGCAATTTAATTCAATAAGGGTACTACCTGAGTGCCGCCGCAATTTACGTAGATTTTTCCGGGACACCACGAAGGCGAAAGATCCGTTACAATTTACAAGTACAATCCAATTCTCCTAACTTTGGCAGTGTCGTAAATTAATAGCAAAAAACAAGCATCTGGCATGTTTACGTTTACGTCTACAATGGATGCAGACCCTTTCAAGCTTTCAATAAAAGAAACTGACAATGGTTTTACGACACTTTCCCAAAATTAATAGAATTAGACTCTTGGAACGTAAAGTATTTATTTCGTCAGCTGCAGTTTACATTTGCCGATAGAGGCACGATTCAAACTAGGCAGAGTCGCATTTGTGAATGTATGAAAATACCTAGAAAATGAAAATTACAACAACTACTAAAATATAGCTTTTAAAAACTGAATAAAAATAATTAAAAGTTAAAATTTAGTTACATAACTTTTAATTTTTGTCTCACTACTTTTGAAGTTTGAATTACTGTGGGTAACCGAAAAACTAAAAAAATCAAAGAAAAATTAAAAACATTAAAAAAAACAAAAAAAATGTAATTTAAAAACTAATCATTGATTTTTGATTTTTTTTTTAATCCGATTTTTTCCAACCCTGACATAGACATATATGTATTTATAAAAATTTAGCAAACTAGCATTAGCATTTTTATTGTTTTACTCTTAGAAAGCCATTTTTGTGAAAAATTTTGTTTTTGTCGTAGAAGCTTATCGATTGAAATCAAACTGTATCACTACAAGAGCAGCATAAAAATGCAAGTACTAAAAACAATCTACAACATTTTTCAACTTTCGTATTCCTTATGGGCAGCATATGTTTTTAAACTTTAACAAAAGCAATAGTAAGTTAAAAATTTGAAAAAGAAAAAAATACCAGGCTACGGCAAAAACGTTGAAACAAGATCAATTTAATAACACTAACAGAAAGATCGCTAAGAAATAAATATCTGAATTTTTATGATAACGGAACTTTAATGTTGTTTTAGATGTAATTTTTTTCAAGTCTGAGGTCATTGATAAATGAGCTTTTTTTCTTGATTACCAATATGGATCAACCACATAATTTAACAGTATTTCTAACTGAATTCAAAAAGATGGCACACTGAAATACATTTACTTTTAAATATGAAAGTATTCTCTATTCAGGCCCTTATTTTACGCCACCCGACTCTACGACTACTTTTGCGTTAAAATTAAGTTTTTGATTTTTTTTATAATTACTTTGTGTGGTTAATGGCGGTCGTCATTCAACAAATACATCGGACTAATGATACACAACTAAAATGTATAAAAATCTAAGTGAAAAAATGACCACCAAACCACTGTGGCCGGAACACCCCTAGCGTTATCTGCACAACACGTTTTGTTCAACAATTTAAGCCAAAGTATAGAATCACCAGAAATTATTGTTATTGAAGTGCGTAATAAAAAAAATTATTCACCTACCTTTCTCTAGAACGACCTAGGCCAGAACTTCCTGCTTCCGAGTCACACATATTGTGATAAAATTCACTTTTTTTACGTAACAACGATGGCAGAATAAACAACGATGGCAGAATAAACAACGATGGCAGAATAAACAACGATGGCAGAATAAACAACGATGGCAGAATAAACAACGATGGCACAATAAACAACAATAGCGTGATAACAACAACAGCGGCTACATTCGACTCTTCGTTACAACTACAAATTGGAGACTGACGGGACGCGGTGGTAGGCTGGTAGGTTGGCGGCAAGTGCAGTAGACAGTATTGCACAATGTTATTACACTTGCTACAGATTTCCAAGGTCAACGAGACAACGCTGGATGCATCAGATGCAGATGCATCGTTCCCTAATTTGATTTAAATGTTTGCAGTAAAATAACGATGAGTAACATTTTCATGCTGGCATATAACGCAGACAAATAAACTTTAAAATTATTCAATACGCTACGATACTGCTATCAATGGTTACCTATTTATCAGTAAAAAATTAGAAATTTGTCATTCTCGTTAATATTTTGAGCCTCAATAAAGTGGCAACAGCGCTGAAAATTTCAATTCAAGTCAATTTTTAATTAAAAAAGCGATATTCTGTTTAACATTAAAATAACAGAGACGTTAATCTCTTACTATCTTATTTGTAAATATGCAAATTAAGTTTCGCATTGCTGTTCGCAATATGAATGGAAAATTGCAACACCGTTTTGGTAATACCAAACGAGAATTCTAATAATATAACCTATAAATTTTTGACTTTATTTCTGCTTTCCGGACTAAGAGACTTCTCTTAGCGGTGTTACGGGGATAAGCACGTTATGATACGATTTCACCTTTGATGCCTAAATAATTATTACTTAACAAGATATTCCGCTTCCTTTTAGGGATGAATATTAAATTTTGATTTGGAACTTTTGAAAGTCAAGTTCTTACTGAAAATTCTATTTTTATGAATCATTACAAAAAAATTGTTACAAAACAACGAAAGCGGCTTCATAAATTTACGTATCTATTCTAGAAATTGGTATATTCAGAAAAATGCAGTTTGTTGAGTTAACTATTAAAATTTTGGTAGTGACGGAACGCGTCCTATGAAAAAAAATGCTTCTTTAATTTCAAAACGTGTATTTAACTCGAGAGTAAATAAACGTAAAGATAAATATGCAACTTAAGTTTAGCATAGCTGTTCGCTTCATGAATGCAAAATTGCAACACCCTTTTGGCAATACAAACAGAAATGCTAATAACATAACTTCAAAATTTTTGGCCCAATTTACGTTTTCGATCCAAATAGCCGTCTCTTATCGTATGAGGATCGCGGAAATAAAGCACCTTAAGCAAATTTATAGACGTTTACGAATAAATGATTATTTAATCACACATTCCGTTTTTACATTCTGACTGTTAGACAGATTTTGAAAACTCTGAATATAGCTGCTAATATAAGTTAGTATAAATTTTGGACGCTGTGACTTACAAACGATGAACGCCGTACTTTATACATTCTGATTTATAACCAACGCGCGGAGTTGTGTTTCATACGCTCGATCCAGTGCTGTCGCGGCGATAGTTTGATTACAAATATATTTTTCTTTTGGACTACATCAACATAATATAACATTTTGGAGACCACAAATGTGTGGTCCTGTGTTTGAAAAATTAAAAATTGCATCGAGTATTTTTATTTGAAGTAATATAGTAATCAGTGTTGGGGACAGATACTTTTAAAAGTATCTAGATACAGATACAGATATATGGAAGATAAAAGTATCTAGATACAGATTGTTTTCGACTTTTTCGAAATGTATCTAGATACAAGATACAAGAAAACAGATACTTTTTGAAACTTTGGCGAATAAAATAACTGAAAACTTTTTATGTATTTTTTTATGTATTGTTTAATGAATTTTTTAAAATTAACAACATTTCAAAAGTATTATCACCTAAATTATTTCTTCGTGGTGTCAGAATTTGGTTTCCAGTACTAAACACCCGTTCCACAGGTGCAGAAGAAGGGATTGTGGTATTAAATTTAAAAAATAAACATTTTACAGTTGCATAGTTATGCAAGACTGAAAAATCTTTTCTTTTTTCCTGCAAATAGGCCATCGCTTCGCTATTCGCCAAATTTTGTACCGCTTCCTCGGATACGTAATTGCGAATAATATGATTCTTACATTCAATCTTTTGAATATGAAATTATGAACCATGCAGATGATATATATTAATTAATGACACTGATGACAGTAATTTATTGTAGACACTACTGTTTCCGTCGGATATTATTTTGCCATAAATTAGACCATACATACATAATTTCCTAAACCCTTCTAAAACAACGTCCACTTCCATAGCAGTAGAAGTGCCTTTATAATGTTTAGAACATGTGAAATTTATTTTTAAACTCTCATTGATTGATGTGTCGCAAATTGTCCAATATTTATTACGTACGCTTAAAAAGAATATGTTTTTTTGTTTTTATTCCCACACTGTCCAAATTGTGTTTGAGTATATCTAATAATTATCTCCAGCATTAAAATTATTATTTCAAAAGAATACCGGAAATGATTATTCTGTGCTGAAGGTCTGTTGGCGGCAACCTGTCATAAATTATTATTCTTCAATATCGGCTTACGATGTTTTTATGACCATGTCCGGTATTCGTCTATCCCGGTGCCGCAGGTATATACATTTTATGAAGCATTGCTGGTTCCGTTTAAGGCAAAATAAGTACAATTTCTTAGAAAGGTATTTAAATCCCTTATAGGATCAAAGGCTGCCTGGCAGGCAGAAATCGCCAGAGTGCAACTTTAAATTTTCAGATTTTTGTTGAAACTCATTTTATTTTAATCTCGTTTCACGATTTCTGAGAATATATCACGAATCACGATAAATTATTCTACGGAAGGTTGTAAAAATATTAATTTTATTG
This sequence comes from Zophobas morio, assembly GCF_036711695.1. Classification (NCBI taxonomy): domain Eukaryota; kingdom Metazoa; phylum Arthropoda; class Insecta; order Coleoptera; family Tenebrionidae; genus Zophobas; species Zophobas morio. Next base: position 11,010 of record NW_026972491.1, on the reverse strand, counting down.
CCCAAGATAATTAATTACATTTAAACATAATCGGCACATTCTAGGGCAAAACGAACCTGCCAAGCCCGCCTCGCGTTAGGTCCAACAATGAAAAAGTGAAGAAATGACACATGTGGCAACAGGAAAAGGTGCTACATTTGTCCGAAAAATAAAGATATAAAACAGTAACAAATATGCAATTTATGCGAGAGAAATGTATGTATTGAACATTCGATTAGTCGATTACAAACTAATTTGTGCTAATTGAAAACATTAATCATTATGTAACACGCAATTATTATTTTCTAAAAATAATAACATACCTTAAACACATATTTTCACTATTAAAATTACTCTTATTTTTAATAACACAAATACAAACAGCGGGCCTACCGGACCCGGGTTGCTCAGGTACACAGCAGGGGCGGCTGGTCAGGGGCGGCAGGGTCGGCCACGCCGTACCAGTCATTTTAAAATACTTAGTAAGCGTTGAAATTAGAAAATAAAAAAAGAAATAAAGTTTGAATGTACGTTAGGATAGATCATATATATTAAAAATATATTTTATTATGTTGTAGGTACAAAATAAAGCATTTGTTGCTAATTTTAAATGCTGATAAACACGCTTTGCCGGCGAGATTTCGGCAAGCCGTACCCAGGAATGCATTATGCTCGATGTTTCGACTTCGTAGCAGCTTACGGTTTCATCGTTCTCTTTGTCTAGTACACTGTAGTAGACAAAGACCTGGCGGAACGTATGTTGTGCCAGGTCCGGCGAAATCCTCCTTCGCCGTACCCAGCAACGCGAATTTAGTTTTTAAAACGCTTAATATTTAAGATAGCTAACCAAATTACAAAACAATAACGGCTTCGATGTTCTTCAGTGCATACTATTTTTTTTTAAATAATAATTGTCGATTTAATACATTTTTCTGTCTATGAATAATAAACGAAAAAAATTACATTAAATTATCTAAAATTTTATTTTTCGTACATAACTTAGCTACACCATAAATGCGCTTTTTCTGTATTTTTAGCATCTAAGCGTTTTCAGATATTTCAGAAACGAATTTAAAGTTTTAAATCATTTTAATTTTTCAATTATTCAATTAATTTATTTGACAATTTGTCATATACATTAAAAATAAATAAATGTAAATGAAGATAGTTAACAGTTGGTACTTTTATTATTACTTTTTTTATATTTTTTAACTGCATGTCATTATTTAATTATTATTATTTAATTGTGGATGTCCGGGGTCGGCAAGCCGTATAGCCGCCGGTCGACGCGGAACTCAGTAAAAATAATGTTTTCGGTGGTTCTCAATTAATGATAAAGCAGAACAAGTAGAATTAAGGATTAATAGTATTTGGAATCAAACTGACATAGTCAATTTCCTATAAAAAATTATTTTAACAGGTCGAAACATTTGAGATGTTTTGTACATCCTGGCACGTAAAATGTCAGTGGTTAATGAGTAGCAGCCATACATTACGAAAATATATAACACCAAGGTGTAGACTCAAAATATTTGGCCGACCCGAAATTTTGACCCACCAGCCGCCACTGGTACACAGATAAAGTACATTGCCCCGACAAGGGTAAAACGCAGTGAATAGTGAATTGCGGTTTATGGTTTTTAAAATATCTTCTTACGATGGCTTAGATTTATTACCCCTCAGGATTATATTTAAAGATGTATAAGTACTGAAGGCTACCATGTAGGAAATGATGGTATTTAAAATATGAAAATTTCCGTGACAGAACACTATTAGTGTACCTCTTACCTCTATTTTTGTTTATGTGACCAAAATCACCAACATGAAGTATCAAAAATTACTACTAGTAGTATAACTCAACTAATAATTACTGAAAAAAAAAGTGAAATAAAAAAATGTATCTGTATCTGCGCCACTAATTTTGTATCTAGATACAGATATTTAGTGCTTAAATTCGATTGTATCTAGATACAGATACTAGATACCCAAAAATGTATCTAGATACTTTATTTAGATACAAGTATCTAGATACTGCCCAACACTGATAGTAATATAGAAGTAGTTTTTTAACAAGCTGTAAACACTCCTAGCGACGCACTGGCTACGACCTTGTGGACCAGATCAAAGCGTCCCCGCTACTCGCCGTAAAACACACCTTGCTTCAACTGGGGAATTGCATCCGTAAGATACTTTTCCGCCTAGTGTTTATAACATAAATGATGACTGCCATCCTTCACGAATGACGAAGGTCGTAGTTTAACAGCGAATTGAACTCTGTCTTTTGTAATAATAATTTTAGTTCTGGTAATAAAAAATTTGTAAATTTTGAGAGTTGTAGTTTCAATTAAGAATTGCTTATATATGCTGGTTGAAAAGACTATAAAATTAATCAGTTTATTTGAATGAGCAAACCAAAAATGGATTTCCCCATCTTATCGAAAATTTGAAAATGCTGTACCGTTTCGGTTATTTTTGAACCGCGCATACCCAAACAGATGCACGTGTCTTTGAGACAATGTTGATGACGTTATCAGAAAATTTTCTTTTAACAAAATTTGCATGAAATCTGCTCTTACTATTTTTTTTATCTGTACATTAACAGATCATTTATGTTTTTTTTTATTTATCAGGATATAAAAACCAAAAAATAAAATTTTAAAATTCTGCGATTGACTGAATTGTTATACATCGGGTAAGGAAGATCTGTACAATACCACGGACAATTTGGGTTAATGGTAAATGCTAAATTACAAATTTGAAGTTGATACTTTAATGTAAATTTCAATTCACAGTTTATTCCAAAAAATATATTACAAAATTACGGCACCAGGTGTTAAAATTTACGTATGTATTCTACAAATTGGTTAAATGAGAAATATTCATTTTGCTCCACGATGAAAATTTTGGTCGGGGCAAAGCACGCTATATATTGAAATAAATGTTTCTCTAAATTCTCATGTGTTTAATTCGAAACTTAATAAACAGAAATATGCAACTTAAGTTTTCCATTGTTTGTCGCAACACGAATGTCAAATTGCAACACCGTTTTGGCAATACCAAAAGAAAATTTTAATAACATAACCTCCAAATTTTTGACTTTATTTCTGCTTTCGGGCCTAAGAGACTTCTCTTAGAGGCGTTTCGGGGACAAGCACGTAATGATACGGTTGCTTTTTTGAAGCGTAAATTATTACATAGCAAAATATCGCGCTTGTTTTTAGGGATGAATATTAAATTTTGCCTTTGCTGTTAACATCTTATCGTAAATTTCAACTTGAGGGTTTATAACAAAAAAGGTATTTCCAAACACAAAGGCTTTACAAATTTACGTATCCATTCCACAAATTGGTATATTGAGGAAAATTTAGTTTGTGTAGGTAACCATTAAAATTTTGTTGATGACGAATCACCAGGGTGCCCAGATCAGTTGTCACAGCAATCGCCAATAGAGGGACTCGAAAGCCGCCAAAATCGCCAACCCAAAACCATATATTAAATATAGGGACTATAGCCCCTAGAAATACCAGAGATATAGAGAAATACATAGTACCGTTATCCATTGTTGTACGAGTGGAGCAAACGGAGTTGGTAACGCAAAAAATTTCCCTGGTTTAGAACCAAATTGTGTCAGCAGAGAGTTGACAGCGCGTAAACCGTTGTTGTCACGTGGTCTTGGCGTGGTCTTTTTGTTTAAAGTCAATTAATTGTCAATTAATATAACTAATAATTATTAAATAAGATTTTATTGATTAAATTTTATATTTTATTCATATTAAAAATCCATATTTTGTACATAAACTACAAACTTTAAATCCAACATAAAACCATTTTAAATTTCGCGATCTGTCAAATGGTGTTAATAACTTTTGTTTTTGTTAAGTTTCCGCCAGGTTTGCTCCACGGTGACGATACTATGTGTTTTCTAGAGGCTATAATAGGGACTTTGCCAACAAAATATATTGTTGAAATCTAATGAAAGCACTTATCCTTTTTTTAATATTTATTTTAATTAAAAAATGCATTGACCCTTTCAGTGTGATGAACTGACGAGTGATGACTAATGACTGACGAGCGACTGTGAGGGGATGAGAGTGAGAGTGATAGTTGATTGTTGACTTTTTCGATTTTTTTCATTACTTAACTGTACACAAAAATGGAAAAATAATAGAGTCCCCAAAATTCGCCAAAATCGCCAACTGGCGCCGACATTAAAAAACAGCGCTAATCTTGGGCGCCAAGTCGCCAAAATGGCGATAAATCGCCAAATCTGGGCACCCTGCGAATCACGCTTAATGGAAATAATTGCTTCTTTAAATTCAAAACGTGTATTTATCTCGAGAGTAAATAATCGGAGTTATGCAGCTTAAGTTATGTATTGCTTTCCGCAATTCCAATGCAAAATTGCAACACCGTTTTGGCAATACCAAACGAGAATTCTAATAACATAACCTCCAAATTTTTTTATCTTATCTACGTTTTCGACCCTAAGAGCTGTCTCTTAGGCGGGTTGCGAGGATAAAGTACCTTAAGCAAATATAAAGATGTTTATGAATTAATGATTTTTTAATTACACATTCCGTTTTGACATTCCGACCGTTAGATAAAAGTCTAAATTTAGTTCTTTATAAATTTGGAAGATGTGACTTACAAACGATGAACGCCGTACTTTGTACAATCCGAACGTCATGATTTATTTATAAATGCTGGCCGCGGTCCTTCATGAATGACTAAGATCATAGTTTAATAGCGATGGACGGCGCAATCCTTTATTCTGAACTCTGTATTTTGTACTGAGCGACTAACGCCATAATTTTAGTTCTCGTAATAAAAAACTGATAAATTTTGAAAGTTGTATTTTAAACTAAGAATTGCTAATATATGAGGCTTGAAAAGATGAAAGAATTAATCAGTTTATTTTAAATAGTAACTCAAGAATGGTTTTCCCCGTCTTAAGTAGTAATGTAATGATGGATCACAAGTATAAACTCATCATATTTTGCATATCTTAGATATTTATTCGTAAAAATTTTGACATGACGTCATCAATTTCTTGAGGAGATAGAGATATATTTTGATTAAAAATTTACCATGCTGCAATACCTTCAAAATATCTGCACGATTTCAAGGCATTCGGTTTTGCAGTTGTTGATTTAATCAATAAACTAAATTGAGTCATTCATTATTTTTTTTGCATCACCCTGTATCAGCAAATTGAAAAAATAATAATGCAAATGCAGTAATTTCAAAAGTGTGCGGTACACTTTTAAAATTATTGAACTATATGTAGGAGAGAAAATTTGGAGAAAACATGTTTTTTATGTGTGTGTGTGTGAGGGCGTTACATTATTTTTTTACCATTTATCTACATTATCAAACGTCAGATTTTGATATAACATAAATTATAAATTCACTTTTAAGTCATTGCAAAGTGTTTAATTACATCTCACGAACACATAAATCACATTTTTAATGATAATATTCTATACTAACATAAATAGAACAAATTAGAAAATAGTAGTAATTGACTATTTAATTACTATTTTGGTAACAGTAATGCAGGTGGCTGCTTGGCTGGAAGTCGTATGTGCCAACAAACGCTCAGTTGAAAACGAAATAGTAATTTTGTAATAATCAAATTAAAAACAAATAAATTTTATATTCCGTTACATTTGAGCCAGAAGGGCTTGAGCAGCATATCCGTCTTGTTTGTTAGCGCCGCTGACGATGTGTTGCGACTCGAAACTCAAGGTTGAACTTGCGCTAATCGCCCGACGAGTAAGATGACCAATTTTGCAAGGTCAGGAGACGTGCCAAGAAATTCCCACAGACTGACTGTTCCATGCGTCAAGCGTCATTCCATATCGGAGACTGCACGGAGTGTTCGGAATCCGTTGTAAAAAGGGAGCAGCGAATAAAGCATTTGTTAAGACGCTGTGTTTTTCTAAATTTGGGGAAAAACAAGCTAGTAGTATAAACAGTCTCTGCACAAGTACAGACATAGTAAAATATTATACACGACGATAAACAATCTTAATCTAGTCGTGAAAAATAATCCACTCATGGCTATTGCCACTCGTGAATTAACACTTTTCACTCATAGATAAAGAATTTGTTTATCGTCTTGTATAATACACAACTATTAGTCAGCTGTTTTGAGGCGATAAACTTATTCAAATCAAAGAAGTGTCTAACTGACATTCTTCCGATGTATAAACACAAACATTTTTAACACCGCGCATGATGTTGAAATACTCGTATTGCAGTTGGTAATGTGTTGTAAATGTATTTTATTTTATTTTGTACCAAATTTTAAAAATATTCCAAAGCGACTGTAGCAATACCTACTTTCAATACGCCGCGCTGGCAAAAGAAAACGCTGGCTCGTCCGGTTCTTTATCATAATTGTGTTTATAATGTATTAAAGAATTTTTAATGTAATACTTTCAATTATGCAATTTAAAAATTGGTAAAAAGAGTTTAGACAGTAAATACAAAATGTTGTCCTCAATTCTCAAAATTGTTGATTTTTAAAGTTAAAATTACATATTAGAAATAATTTATGAATAAATAATAAAACTTCGGTTACTTACATCACAGAAAATTTTATTATGTTGATCATCTTATGAAAATAGTAGATTTTTTTGGAGTTTCTTTTATTATAAACATGATCATGAATGTGAAATGACTTAATTAAAAGAAACATTTAAAAACTGATTAATGCTATAAAAGTTATCCTCAATTCTCAATCTTGTTTATTTTTAAAGTTAAAATTACATATTAGAAATTATTTTGGAATGCTTCTTTAATTTCAAAACGTGCAGTTAACTTGAGAATAAGTGAACGTAAAATCTGCAACTCAAGTTTCGCATTACAGTTTGTAACATGAATGCAAAATTGCAACACATTTTTGGTAATACCAAACGAGAATTCTAATAACATAACCTCCAAATTTTTGACTTTATCTCTGCTTTCGGGCCTAAGAGACTTCACTTAGAGGCGTTTCGGGGATAAACACGTTATGATACGATTTTATCTTTGATGCATAAATGATCATTACATAACATAATATTCCGCTTCCTTTTAGGAATGAATATTAAATTTTGCTTTGGAAGTCAAGTTCTTACTGAAAATTTAATTTTTAAGATTCATTACAAAAATTTGTCACAAAACAACGAAAACGGTGTCTTAAATTTACGCATCCATTCTAGAAAGTGGTAGGATATTCAGAAAAATTCATTTTGTTGAGTTAACTATTAAAATTTTTGTAATGACGGAACATGTCATATGGAAAAAAATGCTTCTTTAATTTCAAAACGTGCAGTAAACTTGAGAATAAGTGAACGTAAAATCTGCAATTTAAGTTTCGTATTAGAGTTTGTAACATGAATGCAAAATTGCAACACCTTTTCGGTAATACCAAACAAGAATATTAATAACATAACCTTCAAATTTTTTACTTTATCTCTGCTTTCGGGCCTAAGAGACTTCTCTTAGCGTTGTTACGGGGATAAGCACGTCATGATACGCTTTCGTCTTTGACGCATAAATAATTAATACTTAACAAAATACATATTCCGCTTTCTTTTAGGGATGAATATCTTAGATCATATAATAAATAGATACCACCATGCCGTGTTCTTTCCCTAGCAGAGCCTGTGACGACATCCTCCTGTCACACATCTCTCTCGTGCATGGAGGGATTACAATGAAGCTATCCTTGCCTGATCACTATTTGAATTTTGCGCGCCTAAATTTTAGGAAGTATGTCTGAACTAACTTCGTACGAAAGATGTTGACAGCTTGATTTTATAAATAATTCACAGTAGATAATGAAAGGAATAGTAAATTATTGGGCAGCAATTGTGATCCTTTATGATTACATCACTTAAAATAGGATCTTTGTTCTAAATTCTAAAATTGTTTTCTGTACAACAACTCGAAAGAGAGGTTAGAAGAAACATCTGTCAAAAGCGATTTGTTGTGCTGGTGCGGTACAAGGATAGAAGTGAAATAGACATATACAGATGAAATGCATCTAACAAAGATGAAGATGTGGTGATCACACAAGGATAGCATTATACTACTCTTCTTGACGTAGAAAACGACAACAGATAGCTTCATGTCTAGTCACAGCTTTCAGTTTGAGTATTGGTATCTATTTATTATATGATCTAAGATGAATATTCAATTTTACTTTGGAAGTCATGTTCTTACTGAAAATTTTATTTTTAGGATTCATCACAAAAAATTTGTTACAAAACAACGAAAGCGGCTTCTAAAATTAACGTATCTATACTAGAAATTTGTATATTCAGAAAAATTCAGTTTGTTGAGTGAACTATAAAAATTTTGGTAATGACGAAACACGTCATATGGAAAAAAATGCTTCTTTAATTTCAAAACGTGCAGTTTACTTGAGAATAAGTGAACGTAAAATCTGTAACTCAAGTTTCGCATTACAGTTTGTAACAAGAATGGAAAATTGCAACACCTTTTTGGTAATACCAAACGAGAATTCTACTAACATAACCTCCAAATTTTTGACTTTATCTCTGCCTTCGGGCCTAAGAGACCTCTCTTAGAGGCGTTTCGGGGATAAGCACGTCATGATACGATTTTATCTTTGATGCATAAATGATTATTACATAACAAAATATTCCGCTTCCTTTCAGGAATGAATATTATATTTTGCTTTGGAAGTCAAGTTCTTACTGAAAATTTCATTTTTATGATTCATTACAAAAATTTGTCACAAAACAACGAAAACAGTGTCTTAAATTTACGCATCCATTCTAGAAAGTGGTAGGATATTCAGAAAAATTCATTTTGTTGAGTTAACTATTAAAATTTTGGTAATGACGGAACATGTCATATGGAAAAAAATACTTCTTTAATTTCAAAACGTGCAGTTAACTTGAGAATAAGTGAACGTAAAATCTGCAATTTAAGTTTCGTATTACAGTTTGTAACATGAGTGCGAAATTGCAACACCTTTTTGGTAATACCAAACAAGAATACTGATAACATAACCTCCAAATTTTTGACTTTATCTCTCCTTTCGGGCCTAAGAGACTTCTCTTAGCGTTGTTACGGGGATAAGCACGTTATGATACGATTCCATCTTTGACGCATAAATAATTAATACTTAACAAAATACATATTCCGCTTTCTTTTAGGGATGAATATTCAATTCTGCTTTGGAAGTCATGTTCTTACTGAAAATTTTATTTTTATGATTCATCACAAAAAATTTGTTACAAAACAACCAAAATGACTTCTAAAATTAACGTATCTATTCTAGAAATTTGTATATTCAGAAAAATTCAGTTTGTTGAGTGAACTATAAAAATTTTGGTAATGACGAAACACGTCATATGGAAAAAAATGCTTCTTTAATTTCAAAACGTGCAGTTTACTTGAGAATAAGTGAACGTAAAATCTGTAACTTAAGTTTCGCATTACAGTTTGTAACAAGAATGGAAAATTGCAACACCTTTTTGGTAATACCAAACGAGAATTCTACTAACATAACCTCCAAATTTTTGACTTTATCTCTGCCTTCGGGCCTAAGAGACTTCTCTTAGAGGCGTTTCAGGGATAAGCACGTTATGATACGGTTCCATTTTTGATGTGTAAATTATTACTTAACAAAATATCGCGCTTCTTTGAGCGACTAACGTTATAATTGTAGTTCAGGTACTAAAAAATTGTAAATTTTGACAGTCCTCTTTTCAATTAAGAATTGCTTTTATATAGTGATTGAAAAGATTAAAAAATTAATCAGTTTATTTGAATAAGCAAACCAAAAATATTTTCTCCATCAAATTGAAAATTTGAAAATTCTGTACAGTTTCTGTTATTGTTGAAAAACGCATACCCAAACATATGCACGTGTCTTATTAGCGACGGTTTTGATGACGTCATCAGAAAATTTTCTTGTAGCAAAATTTGCATGAAACCTACTCTTACTATTTTTTTATCTGTACATTAACAGATCGTTCATGTTTTTTTTTATTTATCAATATATAAAAATTAAAAATAAAATTTTAAAATTCTGCAATTGACTGAATGGGGTAAGGAAGATCTGTACAACACCACTGACAATTTGGGTTAGTGGTAAAAGCTAAATTACAAATTTGAAGTTAATACCTTATGTAAAATTTAACATAGTCAAATCCGGTAGCTTCGAAGATTATCTGTCTAAGAAAAATTCATATATTTTTTTAAACAATTCAAGGCGGATTCATAAACTACACGTGCAGGAGTATGTTATTTCATGAAACTTAATCAACATATATTATGTCAAATTTTGGTGTGACGTCATCACAGCATTGGTGGCGATGATTGGACAAAATGGTTAGCGTTTTACCATCTACACGATATGTATAACATACATGCAAAATTTGAGAAACATCGGTTCGGTAGTTTCGAAGATTATCTGTCTAACATCAATTCATAATTTTTTTTTTCTGAAACAAATCAAGACGGATTCATACACTAGACGTGCTGGAGTATGTTATTTCATAAAATTTAACCAACATATATTAAGTAAATTTTTGGTGTGACGTCATCACCGCGTTGATGGAGATGGTTACACAAAATTTGATTATCGTTTTACCATCTACATCATATGTATAACATATGTGCAAAATTTGACAAATATCGGTCCGGTAGTTTCGAAGATTATCTGTCTAACAAAAATTTATGAACTGTATTTTTTTTCTAAACACTCGGAGGTCTGAGGTAAAAATTGAAGACGGATTCATAAACTACACGTGAGGGGTATCTTATTCCATAAAGTTTAACCAAGATGTGTGAACTAAAATTTGGGTGTGACGTCATCACACGGTGGGGATGGTTAGACAAGGTTTGATTAGGGTTTCACCATCTACACGATATACGATATGCGTAAACTTTGATAAAAATCGGTACAGTGGTAAAAAAATTGACATCGACGACAGACGACACCAGACACGTAACCAAGGGGAGGCCACCCCTGCAAAACCCTGTGCCACCCCTGGTGCCCCCTTA